>NC_135803.1:102782034-102938338 GCF_964213995.1 Mustelus asterias
AAAGTCAGATTAAAAATCACAACTGTTTTGATCTCCTTAGATATTAATTTTGCTTGCATGCTGAAGCAAATGTGCACTTCTTCTCACTGTATTTTGCAAATTAAATGAATGCGGCACAGTGGCTCAGTGGTTAGCACTGCTCCCTCACAGCGCCAGGGACCCAGGTTCAATTCCAGTCTCGGGTCACTGTCTGTTGGGAGTTTGCACATTCCCCCCATGTCTGTGTGGGTTTCCTCTGCGTGCTCCGGTTTCCTCCACACTCCAAAGATGTGCGGGTTAGGTTGATTGGCCATGCTAAATTTCCCTTTAGTGCTGGGTAGATACATGGGGTTATGGGGATAGGGCCTGGGTGGGATTTCATTTTTTATTCGTTCAAGGGTTGTGGGTGTCGCTGACTGGGCAGTGCAGTGCAGGTTCAATGGGCTGCAGGGATTCCATGATCTATGATTAGTATATTTGACATTAATATTTGACAATAAGAGCATGAGGAGGCCATTCAGCCCTTGGAAGCTGCTCAGTAAGATCACAGCTGATATTCCACCTCATCCCTACTATTGCCATATCCTATAATCCCCTTAGCAACCAAAAGTCTCTGATGTCTGTCTTCAATATACTCGATGACTGGGCATCCATAATCCTCAAAGGTAGAGGATTCCAAAGATTCACAATCCTTTGAGCAAAGACAGCATCTTGTCGCAGTCTTAAATGAACAGTCTCTTATTCTGAGACTGTAACCAATGGTTCCAGACTTCCCAGGCTGGATCCTCCCAACATCTCGCCACTCAGGCTACTTAATATTTTATATATTTCATATTGTTCCCTTACAAACTGTAGAGAATGCTTTGTCTCTCAATCTCTCTTCATAGGACAATCCAACGATCCCAGGAATCAGTCTAGTCAACTGGCATTGCATTCTCTCTGGGGCAAATATAACCTAAGGTAGGGAAACCAAAAGTGCACTTCAGGGGTGATCTCACAAAATAGACTCGATATAATTACAGTAAGATTTTCTTTTGCTCTTATAATCCAATCTCTTTGTAATCAAGACTAAAAGATTATTGCATCCCCGTAGAAAACATTGATGTTTAAAGAGAAGTTCAAACACCGACTGATTTACTGAAAGGATGAGGCCATAGTTTAAAAGAAATGAATTTTATTACATCAGATTCAAGTAAAACAAATGCTGTTAAATAATAGTACTCTGTCACAAAAAAACCAACTGGGTGTGTTTCACACTATCATGTAGCGGGGGCAGGAGCTCAACATGCCAGCAAAGCCTAGCTGTACTGAGAGTGGGATGCCATGTTTAAAGGGTGGTTAGGGGGAAGAGAGGCCTTAAATTGATGCAGTTTGAAAATACGCTTCAGATTCAATATATGGTGAGGGGGAGTCTTTAATAATATGAAAATATATTAAAATGAGTATTAATCAGGATCACGTCTATTATGGGCTAGTCATATTTCATGGGTAAGTTAGCTTTAATCAGTGTGCCAGGTCTGAGATTAGAAGAGTGAGTTTGGTAAATGGCACATATGTCCAAACCTCTGTGGCATTGAGATGCTACATATCAGAGTTTGCATCTTGGTCACCTATACTTCAGCTACAAGGCTGTATCAGTGACAAAGTTAGTGGTGAAACACAGCTCGAGGCCATGACATTGGCTTTCTGTTTGCGAGTGGGAGCTTTACAATTTTTCCCCATTATCCATTGCTCTGTCATATATATCAGTCCACAGAGTGAAGGAGGAAACAGTAAAGGGGCCTGAGCTCAATGCTGCTTTCTGGAGAGTACTCAATGAATGGATGAGGAGAAGAAGGGACCTCAAGCAGCTTCAAGAGGAGACCCCACCTCAGGTTCAGGGTTCAAGGGAGCCCCAGTAAGAACCAGAGGATGAGAAAGTTTGACCCTCCTGCAATGATGCATGCTACAAACTTTGTCAGTAACACAAAGATAATTTATTAATAAGGAAAAATTGTGCAGAGGCTGACAGCACCTCTGGCTGTCCTGGAGCAGCCCTGATGTGGAGATGCCGGCGTTGGACTGGGGTAAACACAGTAAGAAGTTTAACAACACCAGGTTAAAGTCCAACAGGTTTATTTGGTAGCAAAAGCCACAGGTGTGGCTTTTGCTACCAAATAAACCTGTTGGACTTTAACCTGGTGTTGTTAAACTTCTTACTGGAGCAGCCCACCAGCTGCCCCAGTCCCTACATAACTAATGCATGCCTTTTGCCTAAGAGAGGACTCCATTCCATGGTGTGATTACCCACTCTCAGTCCCAGTTGGTCACTTAGGTGACCCTCTTCTGCTATGTTGTCCTTAAAGGGACAATCACCAGACCTACCCAAGAAGGCGATTTGCTTGACCAAGGGTCTACCAATTATAATTCTTGATACATTGAGGAGCAAAATTATTGACAGAAACTATGAAGAATTTCAAGAATCAGGGAAGTGCTGAGAAAGAGCAAAAATATAAATGTGCTTCCACAATTCAGGAAGGACATTAAAGTTGTGAGATTTATTCAGGATAATGCAGCAAGTTGAAAGAGAAAATCTATGATGATCATATTGCCACTGAACTCAGCATGGCAGAATATTGCAGTACCAGAGGCAATAGTCCAGCAGAGTTGACAGTAGGAAGATGAATTAAACATATGTTTGCTAAAGCCTGAAAACTCAAGTGAAATAAATCATATGGATGGATAACAAGAAAGCTGAGGACGCTGGCTGACATTTATTTAACCAGTAATATTTAGACAAAGAAACCTATAGTTAGAATCTGATCCTCAAGTAAGCATGCATAGTAACTGTTCATTTTTTAATATACAGTCCATATTAGAACATAGAACATAGAACATTACAGCGCAGTACAGGCCCTTCGGCCCTCGATGTTGCGCCGACCTGTGAAACAAATACAAAGCCCATCTAACCTACACTATTCCAATATCATCCATATGTTTATCCAATGACCATTTAAATGCCTTTAATGTTGGCGAGCCCAGCACTGCTGCAGGCAGGGCATTCCACGCCCTTACTACTCTCTGAGTAAAGAACCTACCTCTGACATCTGTCCTATATCTATCACCCCTCAATTTAAAGGTATGTCCCCTCGTGCTAGCCATCACCATCTGAGGAAAAAGGCTCTCACTGTCCACCTTATCTAATCCTCTGATCATCTTGTATGCCTCTATTAAGAATCATAGAAATCATAGAAACCCTACAGTGCAGAAGGAGGCCATTCGGCCCATCGAGTCTGCACCGATCACAATCCCACCCAGGCCCTACCCCCACATATTTACCCGCTAATCCCTCTAACCTACGCATCTCAGGATTCTAAGGGGCAATTTTTAACCTGGCCAATCAACCTAACACGCACATCTTTGGATGTTAGGTTATGTCACCTCTTAACCTTCTTCTCTCTAACGAAAACAGCCTCAAGTCCCTCAGCCTTTCCTCATAAGATGTTCCCATCATACCAGGCAACATCCTGGGAAACCTCCTCTGCACCCTTTCCAATGCTTCCATATCCTTCCTATAATGCGGCGACCAGAACTGTACGCAATACTCCAAGTGCGGCCGCACCAGAGTTTTGTACAGCTGCAACATGACCTCATGGCTCCGAAACGCAATCCCTCTACCAATAAAAGCTAACACACCGTATGCCTTCTTAACAACCCGATCAACCTGGGTGCCAACTTTCAGGGATCTATGCACATGGAGACCGAGATCTCTCTGCTCATCCACACTACCAAGTATCTTACCATTCACCCAGTACTCTGTAATCCTGTTACTCCTTCTAAAGTGAATCACCTTACACTTTTCCGCATTAAACTCCATTTGCCACCTCTCAGCCCAGCTCTGCAGCTAATCTATGTCCCTCTGTAACCTGCAACAACCTTCCGCACTGTCCACAACTCCACCGACTTTAGTGTCATCCGCAAATTTACTAACCCATCCTTCCACACCCTCATCCAGGTCATTTATAAAAATGACAAACAGCAGTGGCCCCAAAACAGATCCTTGCGGTACACCACTAGTAACTGAACTCCAGGATGAACATTTCTCATCAACCACCACCCTCTATCTTCTTGCAGCTAGCCAATTCCTGATCCAAACCACTAAATCACCCTCAATCCCATGCGTCCATATTTTCTGCAATAGCTTACCGTGGGGAACATTATCAAACGCTTTACTGAAATCCATATACACCACAACAACTGCTTTACCCTCATCCACCTCGTTGGTCACCTTCTCAAAGAACTCAATGAGGTTTGTGAGGCACGACCTACCCTTCACAAAACCGTGTTGACTATCCCTATTCAAATTATTTCTTTCTAGATGAATATAAATCCTATCTCTCATAATCCTTTCCAAAACTTTGCCCATAACAGAAGTGAGGCCCACTGGTCTATAATTACCAGTGTTGTCTCTACTCCCCTTCTTGAACAAGGGGACAACAATTGCTCTCCTCCAGTCTTCTGGCACTATTCCTGTAGACAATGACGACATAAAGATCAAAGCCAAAGGCTCTGCAATCTCCTCCCTAGCCTCCCAGAGAATCCTAGGATAAATCCCATCCAGCCCAGGGGACTTATCTATTTTCACACTTTCCAGAATTGCTAACACCTCCTCCTTATGAACCTCAATCCCGTCTAGTCCAATAGCCTGTATCTCAGTATTCTCTTCGACAACATTGTCTTTTTCCTGTGTGAATACCGATGAAAAATATTCATTTAGCGCCTCTCCTATCTCTTCGGACTCCATGCACAACTTCCCATTACTGTCCTTGACTGGCCCTAATCTTACCCTAGTCATTCTTTTATTCCTGACATACCTATAGAAAGCTTTAGGGTTTTCTTTGATCCTACCTGCCAAAGACTTCTCATGTCCCCTCCTGGCTCTTCTTAGCTCTCTCTTTAGGTCCTTCCTGGCTAACTTGTAACTCTCAAGCGCCCTAACTGAGCCTTCACGCCTCATCTTTACATAAGTCTCCTTCTTTCTCTTCACAAGAGATTCAACTTCTTTAGTAAACCACGGTCCTCTCGCTAGACCACTTCCTCTCTGCCTGACAGGTACATACTTATCAAGGACACGCAGTAGCTGTTCCTTGAATAAGCTCCACATTTCACTTGTGCCCATCCCCTGAAGTTTCCTTCCCCAACCTATGCATCCTAAATCTCGCCTAATCGCATCATAATTACCTCTCCCCCAGCTATAACTCTTGCCCTTCGGTATATACCTATCCCTTTCCATCGCTAAAGTAAACGTAACCGAATTGTGGTCACTATCACCAAAGTGCTCACCTACCTCCAACTCTAACACCTGGTCTGGTTCATTACCCAGTACCAAATCTAATGTGACCTCGCCTCTTGTTGGCCTATCTACATACTGTGTCAGGAAACCCTCCTGCACACATTGGACAAAAACTAACCCCTCTAAAGTACTCGAACTATAGCTTTTCCAGTCAATATTTGCAAAGTTAAAGTCCCCCATAACAACTACCCTGTTACTTTCGCTCCTATCCAGAACCATCTTTGCAATCTTTTCCTCTACATCTCTGGAACTTTTCGGAGGCCTAAAGAAAACTCCCAACAGGGTGACCTCTCCTTTCCTGTTTCTAACCTCAGCCCATACTACCTCAGTAGACGAGTTTCATCAAATGTCCTTTCTGCCACCGTAATACTGTCCTTGACTAACAATGCCACACCTCCCCCTCTTTTACCACCTTCCCTTCTCTTACTGAAACATCTAAACCCCGGAACCTGCAACAACCATTCCTGTCCCTGCTCTATCCATGTCTCTGAGATGGCCACAACATCGAAATCCCAGGTACCAACCCATGCTGCAAGTTCACCCACCTTATTCCGGATGCTCCTGGCGCTGAAGTATACACACTTCAAACCACCTTCCTGCCTGCCAGTACACTCCTGCGACCTTGAAACCTTATCCATGACCTCACTACTCTCAACCTCCTGTACACTGGAGCTACAATTCAGGTTCCCACCCCCCTGCTGAATTAGTTTAAACCCTCCCGAAGAGCATTAGCAAATTTCCCCCCCAGGATATTGGTACCCCTTTGGTTCAGGTGTAGACCATCCCGCTTGTAGAGGTCCCACCTACCCCAGAATGAACCCCAACTGTCCAAGTATTTGAATCCCTCCCTCCTGCACCATCCCTGTAGCCACATGTCCAACTGCTCTCTCTCCCTATTCCTGTCCTCGCTAACACGTGGCACGGGTAACAAACCAGAGATAACAACTCTATTTGTTCTAGCTCTAAGCTTCCACCCTAACTCCCTGAATTTCTGCCTTACATCCCCATCCCTTTTCCTACCTATGTCTTGAGTGCCTATGTGAACCACAACTTGGGGCTGGTCCCCCTCCCCCTTAAGGATCCCGAAAACACGATCCGAGACATCGTGGACTCTGGCTCCTGGGAGGCAACACACCAACCGCGAGTCCCTCTCGTTCCCGCAGAATCTCCTATCTGTCCCCCTAACTATGGAGTCCCCAATGACTAATGCTCTACTCCTCTCCCCCCTTCCCTTCTGAGCAACAAGGACAGACTCTGTGTCAGAGACCTGTACCCCATGGCTTACCCCTGTTAAGTCCCCCCCCCCCCCAACAGTATCCAAAACGGTATGCTTGTTATACAGAGGGACGGCCACAGGGGATCGCTGCTCTGACTGCTTCTTACCCCTTCTAGCCGTCACCCACGTATCATCATTTCTAGGAGTAACTACCTCGCTGTAGCTTTTATCTATAGCTGCCTCTGCCTCCTGAATGATCCTGAGTTCATCCAGTTCCAGCTCCAGATCCCTAACACGGCCTTCAAGGAGCTGGAATTGGGTGCACTTCCTGCAGGTGCATTAGTAGCACTTGTTCACATTGTTCAAGCTTGTGACTAAAACCCAGGGAAATCTCAACACCTCATCCCCCAATTAAACGCAGGCAATGAGGAATGGAGCAAACAGACTTTGCTACTCTTCCTTTTCCTTCCTTTGCTCATAGACTCCGTTCAAATGTCTGCTTTCAGGAGAAAAGTAAACAGTATCGGAATGGACAAACCAAAGGAAGGTGAGTACAATCCCTTGTCTCAACAACAACAGAGGTTCCCAAACAGTGGCCGACAACCCTGTGAAATGTTTGGCTGGCGAGCTCCGAAGTCGCATTTGTAAGTTTTTCGGGCAACTCAGGCCTTTTTATGAGCTGGGAAAAGGACTTGAACCCTAAAGAACTGTGAAAGTGGCCACATTTGGCTGCAGGACTTGACCAAAAATTTCCCAGGGAGCTCAGCCAGCCTGTGTGTGTGTGTGTGTGTGTGTGTGTGTGTGTGTGTGAAGGGGCCCAGTCCAAAAATTGCAAGCAGCCAGAAACCAGACGGACTGCTGATTAGGTTATCAGCAGCACAAAAAGGAGCTGACGACATCACCAGACTAGGCCGGCAGCAAGACAATGCACCTGGTCTGGACTCAATACAGGTGATAATGGCCTTGTCCCAGAGCGAGGAGAAGCCCATTTCCATAATGGGAAAACAATTAAACGATCTCCGATGGAACAATAAAGGACAGCAAGAGACCTATCACCTGGGATGGGATCATCTGGTCTCTATGGACTGTAAGATCGCAGCTGCAGATAACACTAGCAAGCCTTTGTCTGTGGAACTGCCGGTTGGAAGGGGGCGGAGTTGGCAGGAAAAAAATTCAAGTTTTACAATATAAAAGGATGGTCAGGCCGGCCATCTCTCTCCTTTTCTCTTCGGACCAGCATGACAGCACTCTCCACTCTCTTCTCCTGTTCCTGCCTCTCGTTCGTCTCCAGCACGCAGCCCGAAGCCCACTGAGCAATTTAAACTAGGATTGTGAGTATCCCCTGGTAATTCGCGAAGTTCCCGAGATCATCATAGTGGATGAGGCTTTGGGGAAAGGGGGGGCTTTTGCATGCACCTTTCATAGTTTAAGACACTGGTAAACTTGTGTAAAATAAGCATTCCGTCATGTCCGGTTTAGTATTCCTTCCATAGCTATAGTCTTATAGAGCATAAGGCATTGTGTGTTGTTTTCCTGGTGTTTGGTGATATTGACCTTGATGTTTCAATAAATATATATATATATCTTTGACTTCCATTGGAGTCCGTTTTGATCTTTTCAATTTCTCACCAATGATCTCTGACCAAGTCACAATATTAAATATCTCTTACCATAATTCCGGAGTCTGAAACTGAGGGTACCCTGGGCGCTTCGAAACCGCCCACTCAGGAAAGGTAGTGGATAGGCAGCAGTTTCCTTTTCTCTCTCTTGGGAGCGCTACTCTAGTGAAGTAGACGCAAGGTGGCCGTTGTTCCATCGGCAAGAGAGAGAATCACTCGGGCATTGGTGGGGTTTGGGTAACGGAGAACCAAACCTAAAATAAGCCCAGTGGAGTTAAAAAAGAGGGATCCCGCTACACATTGGTGGCCATGGAGTTGTTCCTCTGCCAGGAAAAACCTGGATTGGCTCCAGGGTCCCATGACGCGCATCCAGGATTTTTCTTTTCCCCTGGCTCACATGGCTAAAGCTCAAAGTTTATTTATTATTGCCACAAGTAGGCTTACATTAACACTGCAATGAAGTTACTGTGAAAATCCCCTAGTCACCACATTCCGGTGCCTGTTCAGGTACACTGAGGGAGATTTTAGCATGACCAATGCACCTAATCAGCATGTCTTTCGAACTGTGGGAGGAAACCGGAGCACCCGGAGGAAACCCACGCAGACACAAGGAGAATGTGCAGACTCTGCACAGACAGTGACCCAAGCGCTGTGAGGCAGCAGTGCTAACCAGTGTGCCACTGTGCCGCCCCTGCCCCTAGGAGGGGGAGTAAATGAACAAGCGATGCACAGACAGCCTCAGTGTCAGCTGTGTGTGCAGCAATTTTCCTTCTTCTGATTCAGAGCTTGTTGGGAAGGGAGTGGAGCTTCAAGTGACCTCACGCCCGACAGAGTCAGATCCCATTAGGACAGATGTCCTAAAGCTTGGTCAAAGAGGTGTGTTTCAAGGAACATCTTAAAGGAGGAGAATAAGATAGAGAATGGAAGAGGATTATGGAAGGAGTTTGAGAGCTGAGAGCCCCAGCAGCTGAAGGCATGCTCACAAGTGGTGCAGCGGTAAAAATCAGAAATGCGCAAAAGTGTGTGAATTAGAGGAGCAAAGAGATTTTTGAGGTGAAAGAAACTAAGCATGTTGTTGTTCTTGATATAATCAAACATTGATATAACTGACATCTCTTATATACAGCAAAGGTCACAGTAAAGAACAGATATGTCAGAACTCATGAAATCACTGCGATCTTATCTGACAATCTGGTCTGGTAGCTGCAGTGGGAGATGAGTTAGTGACCAATCAGTTTACAATCAGCCATGTTCATTAAGATCTCCTGTTTGCACCATCTCCTCCTGTAGCTCTGTGATTATTTATTGAGTGTTTACCTGCAAATAGTGGCCTGACTTTTTTTTTAACTATGTGGAGACTGAAAATTGTGGCTTATTGAAATTTTATGTCCTGCTGCTCCTTCCTTTGTGCTTTTGTATGTCACCTCCTCAGGAAATGCCTGCATTCCTGAAACCAGTGGCAGATTTTAGACATAACTCACAGAATCACAGATACTACAGTACAGAAGAGGCCCTTTGGCCCATCGAGTCTGCACCAATGCATGAAAGGCCCTGACCTGCCCACCTAATCCCACTTGCCAGCACTTGGCCCATAGCCTTGAATGTTATGGCATGTCAAGTACTCATCCAGGTACTTTTTAAAAGATGTGAGGCATCCCACCTCCACCACCCTCCCAGGCAGTGCATTCCAGACCGCCACCCTCTGAGTAAAAAGGTTTTTCCTCAAATCCCCCCTAAACATCCCACCCCTCACTTTTAACTTGTGTCCCCTTGTAACTGACCCTTCAACGAAGGGGAACAGCTGCTCCCCATTCACCTGTCCATGCCCCTCATAATCTTGAACATCTCAATCAGGTCACCCCTCAGTCATCTCGCTCCAGAGAAAACAACCCAAGCCTATTCAACCTCTCCTTATAACTGAAATGTTCCATTCCAGGCAACATCCTGGTGAATCCCCTGTGCAACTCTTCCAGTGCAATCACATCCTTCCTATAATGTAGCGACCAGTGAATAATGGGTGGTAAATCACAATGTATTATATTTTTTCACAGTTGACACCCATTGCTGTGTATCAGTCCAATTTTGTGCTCAATGGGACATTAATTGGCTTAGGGCAAGACTTCACCGCATCTGGGGAAGAAGCCTCTCCTTAGAGAGCTGGAGACCAGTCGGATTTGGTGACAGCTCTGTGTTGCCTGCAGTGCCAGGCTCAAGCAATGGCCACTGTTCAGACTACAACCACTCCCGAAGAAGTGGAGCTAATGGAAGCCAGACTGAAGGTAAGTCCAGGGCGTTGGTGGGGCCTACCTGGCAGGCTGTGCCCAAGGGTGGGTGGGATTCTGAGGCCCTTTGGCCCATCGAGTCTGCACCAATGCATGAAAGGTCCTGAACTGCCCACCTAATCCCACTTGCCAGCACTTGGCCCATAGCCTAGAACGTTATGGCATGCCAAATACTCATCCAGGTACTTCTTAAAGGATGTGAGGCATCCCACCTCCATCACCCTTCCAGGCAGTGCATTCCAGACCGCCACCACCCTCTGAGTAAAAAGGTTTTTCCTCAAATCCCCCCTAAACCTCCCACCCCTCACTTTTAACTTGTGTCCCCTTGTAACTGACCCTTCAACTAAGGGGAATAGCTGCTCCCCATTCACCTGTCCATGCCCTTCATAATCTTGAACACCTCAATCAGGTTGCCCCTCAGTTTTCTCGCTCCAGAGAAAACAACCCAGTACCTATAAAATGGAAGACTGGTTTGGGAACAGGCAGGGAGGTGGCAGGCAGGCCACCCACTGCACTTTACATGCACAATACCCTATCTTTAAACACACCAGCAGGGGAGTGTAAAATGCAACCAGTGTCACCAAATATCTTTGCTCATCTCCAGTGGTGTCTGTCCCAGACCCTGATTGAATGCTGCTCCTCTGTCTTTCATGCGAATCTTCAATCCATTCTCCAAATAATTCAGGGCTTTTACTTCCTTCCATTGTACCAACAGCATGCGAAAGAATTGTCCTGATACTTCCTCTTTCATAAGAACATAAGAACATAAGAAATAGGAGCAGGAGTAGGCCATCTAGCCCCTCGAGCCTGCCCCGCCATTCAATAAGATCATGGCTGATCTGAAGTGGATCATTTCCACTTACCCGCCTGATCCCTATAACCCCTAATTCCCTTACCGATCAGGAATCCATCTATCCGTGATTTAAACATATTCAACGAGGTAGCCTCCACCACTTCAGTGGGCAGAGAATTCCAGAGATTCACCACCCTCTGAGAGAAGAAGTTCCTCCTCAACTCTGTCCTAAACTGACCCCCCTTTATTTTGAGGCTGTGCCCTCTAGTTCTAGCTTCCTTTCTAAGTGGAAAGAATCTCTCCACCTCTTCATTATCTTATAGGTTTCTATAAGATCCCCCCCTCAGCCTTCTAAATTCCAACGAGTACAAACCCAAGCCTTTCCTAGGCTGTGCAGTTGGCATTTGCTTGTTCTAGCTGGGTGCATGATGGTCCATACCCTGACACAATAATAATGTTTGTATGCGTATTGACTTTTAACATTTTAAGTTGTCCTATTTATCTCCGAGGTTCACTGCCATGATTTGTCTGCGCACTCATAGCACATAATATATCCAAGGAAGAATGACCTGATGGTGGAAATGCAGGTACAGCTAGTCTGAAATATGTTGATCAAACTCTTGTTCAACATAGAAATTAGATGGCTCAATATCTAACCGAACAGAATTAATTAGCTCTGCCAATATCCTGGATGGGCATCTATCAAGAGTGCTCAATGTAAGTAGCAATATCTGTCACATGAATTTTCTAAACTCATTGATAATGGTCTTCAATTATTCATTGAACAGAGTTTTTTTTTGACAGAGGTTGTAATTTAAACTGGGGACAATATCTTCTCCTTCAGTAAGAAATGAGCTTTGATTTTTCCTTCCTAGACTGCTTGTGATCTCTTTAAGAAGTCTCACAACACCAGGTTAAAGTCCAACAGGTTTATTTGGTAGCAAATACCATAAGCTTTCGGAGCACAGCTCCTTCATCAGCTAATGAACCGGAACAGCAGACAGAGAGACCCGCAGTGCACTCCATCTGACGAAGGAGCTGTGCTCTGAAAGCTTATGGTATTTGCTACCAAATAAACCTGTTGGACTTTAACCTGGTGTTGTGAGACTTCTTACTGTGCTTACCCCAGTCCAACGCCGGCATCTCCACATTGTGATCTCTTTAGCCAGAGCAGTGGATATTGTTCCACCCTTGATCATCCCACCAGATTTTCTGGGTGGGATTTTCCAGCCCTTCCTGCTGGTGGGATTTTCTGGTTCCGCCAAAGGTGACGCCCCATGATATGTTCCCCATTGAGCCATGCAAATCGCTGCACACATCGGTGGGACTGGAAGATCCCGCTGGCCACCAATTGTTAGCCACCTCCACCACAGAAAAGCAGGCTACAGCAGGGTAAGAAAATCCCATACTGTTATTCCCACTGGCTAGTGGCCAAGAACTGGGCAGACATATT
Organism: Mustelus asterias; assembly: GCF_964213995.1. NCBI lineage: Eukaryota > Metazoa > Chordata > Chondrichthyes > Carcharhiniformes > Triakidae > Mustelus > Mustelus asterias. Next base: position 102,794,709 of record NC_135803.1, read on the forward strand.
TAAATAAGTCTGTAATGGAATGCTAGCATTGTGAGGCCGGATTGTCAATCTGAGATTGGAATCCCAATTCCCGATCATTTCCAGATCTTGATCTTGGGAACTGCCCGTATCAGTGACATGACATAATGTGAGTTTGAAATGTAAAGGACCTAATTGGCCTGAGGACGAGTTTGGCACCAATTAATGGCAGCAGGTGAGGCCAGAACCCGCGGCATAGTGACCTGGAAGCCTTCGAAAAGGCAGCCATGAGTGGGCTTGCCATTCACTGAAACAATGGAGTAGAAAAGTTCTCAAAGTGCCAGCACTGGCATGGGCAGGTGTTCACTGGCATGGGCAAGTGTTCACTGGCATGGGCAGGTGTTCACTGGCAGCACCACATTCGCAATGAATTACTTCAACCTTTAACAAATGAGCTGGCAAACAGGAGAGATATATTGGCCTGTAATTTCAGAGTAACTGGGGGGAGCTCAAAGATTTCACTGTGATTGCCACTCTGCAGAGGTTCAGGCCCAATTTATTTCCAGTCTATCATAAATACTCTGTCCCCATCCTGCAGAGGAGAGTGCATAACTTATGAAAAGGGTGATTTAATCAGGACCACTAATTTCCTTCAGTTGCACCAAACAGCGATTAGTTCGAATTAATCATGACTATTCCCTCTTTAGCTTTAACTTGTGGATAGACAAATAAATGCTGGGTTTGCCAGTGATGCTAACAAGCTGAGAATGGATTTAAAAATATATATATATTTTCCATCTCCAACAGGGAAAGGCCCAAAGCAGAGGTATTGACGATGTCAGGAACTCTCGCTGAAGATTTTAATCAGCGTCACTTTGTAAGTTTTGGTAAGGTTTGCCTTAGGATGTTCAAGTGGATGGAAGTGTCACTCACCACATTTCTGGCTATTGATCATAGAAACATAGAAGATAGGAGCAGGAGGAGGTCACTTGGCTCTTCGAGTCTGCTCCACCATTCATCATGATCATGGCTGATCATCCAACTCAATAGCCTCATCCTGCTTTTTCCCCATAACCTTTGATCCCATTCGCCCCAAGTGCTATACCCAGCCACCTCTGTGGTGCCTGCAGCACCAGGTTCAAGTGACATATCAAAGATGAAGATCTAAGTAAAAAGGCCAGATTTTGCCATCACAATGATGGGCAATCCCCCACTGGGTTGCTGAAAATGAAGTAAGAAGTTTAACAACACCAGGTTAAAGTCCAACAGGTTTATTTGGTAGCAAAAGCCACACAAGCTTTGAAAATGAAGGTAGGGGAACCTGATATTTCCCTGCTGATTCCCGATAGCTGCCATTTTGACTGGTGGAGGAACCTTTGCAGATTGCGAGCCAGTGCGCGCTCAAAGTGATGTTGGGTTCAGTCTTTTAAATGTCTCCCTCAGTTTTGAACTTTCTTAAGTTTGATAACTTCACTGAGCCAGAGTTCTGAAGACTGTGTGAACTACTCATGTCAGTCACTTTGTGAACATTGGGGGAAGCCTGTTATGGAGTCAAAAACATTTTGACAGGTAAATTCAAAGATTCATGCCAGTCATAATTAGATGCTTTATCATAAGTTAATTATTTAAGATTTAATGCTGTGATTGAAAAAGTGTTCTGCTCTTGAAAGGAAAATTACCTTTAAGTTGACCAGCATTATGTAAATGTTTAGATGCATTAGAGTACTTTTTCTGGATGGATAAAGGGTTCTTATGCATTCAACAGTAATGAGAATCAGATATCAGTATGTCATCTGAATCCTGCGATTTGATTTTTACATTGATTTAATGTCCAACCATCAGCTGAGCTTTTGAAATAGCTGGACAGATGCTTGACTTATTTGATTGGAAGTACATCAGATGAGCCTTTGAAATGAAATGATCAGATGGCTAGTTATCTGTTCAGGCAAGTTAAGATCTTGAGGATTTATTTATACAGTTGTGCAATATAATCCCCTTATGAATGCTTGACTGAACTTCAAGTCTCACTAGAGATTGTTACACAAACCTTGAGGAGACTGTGAGCTTTGGTTTTAATTGTTTGAAGAGGTTTTTGAATGACTGTTTATATTAATAGGATTTATGAACACTTGAGGGGTGCTTCTTTCTCAACTGATGTTTGATTAGTTATGTGCTTTATTGACAGTTTTTGGAGCTCCTAAGAGGAAAATTTTAAAGTAGAGGTTAAATGGATGATTAAAAAGACACTGGGCTGTAATTTTCACACGTTTCACGGTCGCGGAAGCAGCTCGCTATCGCCCAGCGGTGTGATCTTCTGATCCTGCTGCTGTCAACAGGGTTTCCCATTTTATGCACCCTCTGTTGCTCGGTGGTGGGATTGGACAATGCCACTGACAGGAATGGCTGGAACTTTCCAGCCATTTTATCAAAGCTTTTTGTATTGTAGGACAATCACAAGAATACCAATGTCATGGGAAACAATGGGCCAGGAGACTCAAGCGGAGGCCATTTAGCGGGCTCCCTGCTGGACACCATGGCCTCCGCATGTCTCCAGCCATTGGATTTCCAGTGCCGCCGGCTCTGCACGGGAAATCAGCGCAGAGCTGTGTAATTTATGTAAATGCAGATTATAATATATTTTACATATAATTAGTGGGCCCAGGACTGAAGTCTCTCCAGCAGGGTTTACAATGGCTCCCCACGTGTGGGGAACTGGTGGCCCAACCCTGCTGGAGCAAAGGGTAGCCATCGAGGCCCCCCCAGGACATAATGGGGGCTGTGCCCATGGGCATTGCCAGCTTGGCAGTGCCAAGGGAGGGTGGGGCCAAAGTCTCTGAGGGAGGGAGATTGGTGGGGGTGAGGGGTTCCACTGCCACTCTGCAGAGGGATCAGAGGCAGAGGTAGGGAAGCCAGTGATCAGAGCTGGGCATCGGGGTGGAGGGGGGTGGGTTGGCCTGCCGGGTGTGTCAGGGTTGTGGGAGGGGGGAATCAGGAGATCAGGACTGCCAAGGGTGGGGGGGAGTTGGGGGAAGGCTGGACCAGACACTTCCAGGGGGCCAGCAATCGGGCCGTGGGGGCAGCAATGCAGGGTTGTGGGGCTGGCCAGCGATCGGGAGGCCCTGCAGTGTGGGGTCACTGTGCGATCGCCGATCTCAGTGCCGACAGATCGACCGATGCATGCACAGTGGCCCGCTCAGCGCTGTGCTGCCGGCCTCTTCAGCGGGAATCGGTTCCGCCCCCAAATTTTTAATGTGATTCCCGTTAGTGCACTCTGCAATGCACAGAGTGTGGGAGATTCATTTTGCAAATCCTGCTGAAAAAAACACGGTAAATACTCCAGTGTTTACGCAAATTCGACACTTAGGGCCTGACTTTACCATTTTCATTCCAAGTGCTGAATCTGGGCACAATTCAGATCCGACTTGGAAATCTGCTTTCAGGCGCCCCCATACGCACTTAGCCTGAAACAAAAATCGCAAGTCTGAATCGCGCTGTGGGCGGGGCTTAGCGCTCCCGAATCGATCACATACGCAGTTAGAAAAAATTTGAAAAAGCGCGCCCGTTTCAGATCGCTCCCAGGCCGCAGAAAGCGGAGAAAGTTGCCCGGGAGTGATGGTCCCCACAGACATCACTGTCCCTCTTATTGACCTCCCCCGTCCTCCTCCCCCTCCGTCCCCCCCATCAAAGATCCATCTTACCCGCCTCACTCCCCCCCCTCCCCCCAGAGAATGATCTGGCCTCACTTCCCCCCACCCTCGCAGAGAATGATCTGGTCTCACTCCCCGCCCCCCCCCCAGAGAATGATCTGGCCTCACTCCCCCCACCCCCAGAGAATGATCTGGCCTCACAACCACCCCCCCCTCCCCCACCTCCAGAGAATGATCTGGCCTCACTCCCCTCCTCCCTCCCCTAGAGGTACATCTGACCTGCCTCCTCCTCCCTCCTCCCCCGAACCAAACAACGATCAGCCTTCCCCCCCTCAACCAGACAACGATCGGGCCTCCCTCCTCCCCCCCCCCACACTGATCTGAGTCAGAGAGCCGTTGAAAGCACTGAACTCACCTCTTCAGCAGCTGGAGCGCCCGAAACTGACTTTTAGTCAGCATGTCCATTTTGGCGCGATCCCGAATTGGGAATGCAGTGGTAAAGGAGGAAATGCTGATAAAGTTGGGCGGGCAGTTCATTAATTCAATTCAAATGCATCGTTGCGCCCATTTCAGGCGCGAATCGGATCGCGGCCATTCCTGGGTCTTGGTAAAGTGGCCATCTGCGTGGACACGGGCGCGGATCGCATTAATGGCCTCACACCCAACTTTACCACGTTTCCGCGCCCGAAAATGGGCGCGACGCAATGGTAAAATTGGGCCCTTAGAATTGTTTTGGGAGAATTCCACCCAATAACTTTATACTGTATGAGAAGAGTGATAATTGGTTGACAAGTGGACACTGCTTGGTAGAGCCATTAATTCGGAGAATGTGCCAGTTAATGTTGACTGACAGTTAACTGCCAAGCATTGTTTGAAAATTTAAACCCTGCAGGTTGACTCTGATCAAGCATTGCCTGAAGAATGAACCAATGCATGGTGCATCAATATAGTGCCCCAAAGATATATTGTGAGATGAAGTTTACCCTGATCGGATCATTTTGTGCTGTATGTCACGCAAACTCATGAATGGACCTAAGCCCATCATGCTTGGCCCCACAAAGTGCCCAGTCCACCCCAGATTAATTTGGAAGGGCAAGGTATCTCAAAAATGTGTGCACCAGGTGAAGCTAACTCTTTCATGTTGTTACTATGCAGTAGCAGCACGAATGGTATTCACCACTCACTGGATGCTGCCATCGAGCCTGAAATACATTTTGCCTATTACACAAATGAGTAATGTAGGTATGAATGTCAGTGTCAGTGTGATGCGAGGTATGTAGGCCATATGTCCCAAAGACTGATGGAATACATCAAACAGCATGTCGCTTCCACTGTTTGCAATGGGCAAATTATACACCATACCAAACCTAAGCACAGTGTTCAACACTGCAAGGAGGATAGTAACAAACTTGATGCAATTATACAGGGCTTTGATGTGGCCACATCTGAAGTAATGCTTCAGCCTCCGTTCCTGAGGAATAATATTCTAGTCTTAAAGCTGCCCAGAAGGTTCACTTGGTTTATTTGTAGGATCCGTGGACTGTCATATGGTGAGAGATTGAATAAACTGGGCCTATATTCTCTGTGAAAAATGAGAAATAATCTCATTGACTCATATACAATTCCTCAGGGATTGGAAGCTGAAAGGTTGGAGGCTCTAGAATGCGAGACCATTCTCTCAGGAGAAGAGTTTGGTCATTTTGGACTGAGAGGAAAAGCAATTTCCCCTCTCAGAAGATTGTGAATCATTTGAATTTATTGCTTCAAAGGGCTGTGGATGTGCAGAATGCATTTGGATACACAGGCAATTGAGGAATATGAGGATAAGGGCAGAAAAGTGGAATGACATGGAAGTCCAACAATGATCTTATTGATTTTGGGGCCTTATGACCTACACCTGCTGTTAAGTTCTGGTGTTGTTAATGTTGCTGTCAGATCTCAATGATTTCATCAGAACCTGATCTGCATATTTAAACAAGGATCCCGCATGGTTCAAAACGAGAGGGCAAGTCTTCTTGTCCATTTTAACTTCCTCCCTTGCCACCCTCTGGCTTAACATGGAGTCAAAATATGCCCCATTGCATCAAGTAAATAAAGCCTACCTGTCATTCACCTTCATTCAAAGAAATTTATTCAGAACAGCAAGATGAGACATCTTTGAAATATACATTTAATGGCTCATTTGTTCTCAATAAACATAATTGCCCCATGTGTGAAGACCCTATGGGGAGCAGTATCTCACAAAACATTTGGATCTGATTGAAAAGAATGTGAGATGTATGGCTTATGGCAACATAAAGTGGAAATAAAACTGAGCTTTACAGTGGCCAACATGATCAATTTGATTTAAAACGAGACTAGTTTGGCAAAGGAAAATTCAAGCAGCAGATCCAATCTGAACACTGTTCCAAAACGAAGAAAATGTACAAAGGGCTTTAATTCTATAGACACTGGAATGGTTCCTGAAGATTGGATTTTGTTACATTGACAAATCTTAGAAAAGGGGGAGCTATCCTGACATCAGTAGTAGGCAAAATGCTAGAATCTATAATAAAGAATGTGATGACAGGACAATGAGAAAATAACAATAGGACAAGTCAGAGTCAACATGGACTTACTAAAAGGAAATCATGCTTAACACAAACTATTGGAGCTTTTTTGAGGATGTAACTAGCAGAATAGAGAAGGGAAACCAGTGGATGATGTGTTTCAATTTCAGAAAGCTTTTGATAAGGTCCCACAAAAGGAGTCCGTAAACAAACTTAGAGCACATGGGACTGAGGGAATACACTGACATGGATTGAGAACTGGTTAACACACAGAAATCAGAGATAGGGTATAGATCATTCCCAGGGCAACAGGCTGTGATCAGTGAGGTACTGCAAGGATCAGTGCTTGGGTCCCAGTTACTCACAGTCCATGTCAAAGATTTGGATACGGGGATTAAATGTAATATTACCAAGTTTGCAGATGACACAGAGTGTGAGTTGTGAGGAGGATGCAAAGACGCTTCAAGGGACTTTGGGCAGATTAAACGAGAAGGCAAAGTTTTGGCAGATGGAATACAATGTGGAAAAGTTAAGCTTAAGTTTATTTATTAGTGTCACAAGTAGGCTTACATTAACACTTCAATGAGGTTACTGTGAAAATTCCCAATCGTCACACTCCGGCGCTTGTTTGGGCTCACTGAGAGAGAATATAGCATGGCCAATGCACCTAACCAGCACGTCTTCTGGATGTGGGAGGAAACTGGAGTACCCGGAGGAAACGCACGCAGACATGCGGAGAATGTGCAAACTCTGTACAGACAGTGACCCGAGCCGGGAATCAAACCTGGATCCTTGGCGCTGTAAGGCAGCAGTGTTAACCACTGTGCCACCCATGCTGCCCATATAAGTGTGAACTTTGGTAGGAAAAACAGAAATACAGAGCATTTTTTAAATGGTGAAAGGCTGGGGAGTGTTGAACTTCCAAGGGACTTGGGTATCTTTGGTCATGAGTCACTGAAAGCTATCATGCAAGCAATGAAGAAGACAAATTGTATGTTAGTCTTTATTACAAGAGGATTTGAGTATAGGAGTAAAAATTATCTTATTGCAATTATATAGAGGTGAGACGGGTGGCACAGTGGTTAACACTGCTGCCTTACAGCGCCAAGTATTGTGTACAGTTTTGGTCTCCTTACCAAAGGAAAGATATACTTGCCATAGAGAGAATGCAACAAAGGTTCACTAAACTGATAGCCTATTCCTATATGTTCTACATGTGCAAACAGCACAAAAACTGACATTGATTTGGGCAATTATTTAAAAGTCACTGAGCAAGTAGAATTCAATCTGAATAACTACCTGAGTATATTGATAATATTAACATATATTTTCACTGGAAGAAGAGAAGGCTGAGATCAGAGAGCAACATTGAAAAGAAACCAGCATGTTTGATGGTTCAATGTATGCCTGAAAGAATGCTGTGAGAAGCAAGGGTTTTGATTAAAGGCACATTGACATCAGTACTGGAGAAAGAGGGAGCAGTTCCTTTGGGATAGGTGCCACATGAACGAAGCTGAGATCATCAAATAGCTAATCTGGTAGAAAGGGCTTTGAACTAATAAAACATCAAAGGAGTGTGAGGTTTCAGGGAAGGATAAGTACTGAAGCAATAAAAGAAATGTTGAGGAAGCCCAGAGCAGATTAGCAATTGGGGTAAAAATAAGCAGAGTTGGTCAGGAAGGGACAGAGAGCTTAACAAAGGCAATAGGGCAATAGTGATTAGGTGACATAAGGGAAATAGAAACAAAAGCAAATGGCACCATCTTTCAATACACAAATAAGGTGAATTAACAGCACAGATTGAAATTAATGGGTTTGATCTAATCACATTGCGGAGATACAGGGGGCGATTCTCCCGGCCCGCTGTGCTGCTCAAGTAGCACAGTGGGCCAGGAGACATCGGCAGGCAACCTGTATCAGGACTCGTGACTGGCATCCGACCAATCATGAGTGTCCCAGGCAATGTTTTTGAACTTAATCAGCTCCGCGCCAGAAACCTGCACGAGACTGATTACCATATTGAAATTCCAATTATTATGATTATGATTAGCGAGCCTGGGACAGTTCTCTCTGGGCTCACTAGTGTCTGTCCCAACCCCCCCAACCACCCCCCCCCCCCCCCACCACCACCACCAGGAGAGATCCCCCCACCGCCAGGAGAGATTCCCACCAGTGGGGATTACAACTGATCTCCATCAATGGGAACCAGGCGTGATCACCCTGCTGGTGGGGACAGAGGACATTGAGGCCCTCCCGGGAAGTCAGGGCAAGGGGTTGCACATGGTGGGGAAGGGGGGGAAATTGGAGCTAGCCATGGGGGGGCTAGTGATTGGGGCTGGCCCGCGGGAGGGGGGCAAAGAGGGGTTGCGTAGACTAGGTTGGGAGGGCATTGGGAAGCCAGCAATTGGGAGACAGGCGATGGGGTAGCCAGTGCGCATGCAACAATCTCCCCACTGACAGATCAGTGCTTGTGCATTGGCCCACTCAGCATGCCTATTCTGGCCTCTCCAGTGGGATGAGGCCCAGACCCACACTTACCTGCATGAATCCCTCTGAGGCAGTCTGTGAAGCTCAGAGTGCCGGAGAATCATGAAACTAAGTACGCCCAAAAAATGGGTGGAAAAATCTCCTGTCTTCCTGCCTGTTGAGCACTTAGTTTTTTTTGGAGAATCCTGGCCATGGTTACAGAGTGATCAAGGTCGGAAATGAACTGTTCCAGGATCCTTGGCTTCTGGAAAAGATAGGCAAAAAAGAAAAGGAATATAACAAAGGAAGGACATTTAGGGATATGCAATAATTGTTGGCCCTGCCAGCAACAGCCATTCACATGAAAAAATAAAGAAAAAAAACCTGAAAAAGATAATGGCACCAGAAGCCAATACATCCCCTGGATCCGATGGCCCACATCCTCGGGTATTAAAAGAGGTAGCAACAGAGATAGTGGATGTATTGGCCTCCATCTTTCAGAATTCCTTATAAACTGAATGATGCCTGTGTACTTTCTCACCTAGCTTGTCAAAGTGGCTGGAATATTTAAAATTACTGGAATATGGCTGCTAATGAGGTAAAAATAAGCATGCCTTTGTTTCCCACAATGTTCCGATATGCACTGAGGGCCTTCAGGAGCAGTTATATTCAAAATTTCCCAACAGGCCTGGATTGAAACTTCAGGCGCGAAATGTAGAGCTCCAGTCCATGGTAAGACATTTCGAGGGGAGTTGCTATCCTGTGGTAATTGCCTCCATGGAAGATTCAACCCCATGTGTGTTGAAATTGTTGTAAGTTCTGAGATGTTTTAAAGTTGTGTAAATAAACTGTTTGAATTTAGAACTCAAGTCGTTGCTCTATGATAAATAAGATACACAACAACCTGGTGAATATGTAACAAAAATTGACCAGAAGGATGGTTGAAAAAAGTTTAGCTTTACCAGCTCCAGAGCAATTTCTTTCATCATGTTATTTTAAAGAGAGCTCAGTAAAGGATGAACCCTACAATTGCAAAGCTTGCAGAAGAGGATTTGTTGACATAAATGTACACAAACCACAAAAAGACACATTAGGAAGAGAGACTATTCCTGTGCAAAATGTGTAAGGTTTTGTTTTGAATTGCCTTCTCCATGCAGAGACTTTTGCTGATACACAACAGTGAATGGACTTTTACTCATAAAAATACATATATTAGAGAGAACGTGAGGATTTATCCATATTTTGGACAGATATTTTCCAGCAATGTAACATTAAGGGCCGGATTTTCCAGCTGTGTTTGCCCCAAAACCAAAAAATCCCACCTGAGGTCAATGGATCTTTACATGGACCGCGTCCACCATGGGGTTCCTGGTGACGTGAGGTGCAGTCAATGGGAATTCTCTTAACAGAGGTGGGACCAAAAGATCCTACCACCGGCAAATGGCGCGCCACTTCTCACCACGGGTAACACTCAAGAGAAGCACTGTGGTAGTATTCAACAGTGGGATTTTCCGGCGCGCTTGCCCCGAGACCGGAAAATCAAACTGACCTTCACATGGTCCTGTCCTGCCCAATTCCTGTGGTGGGCAGGACGGGAAAATTCCATCCTAAATGTTTGGCTGATGCGTGTTTGATTATGTCTGTTCTCTGATACTTGATGCTTGATTGCTTAAGCTTGTGGGTAGAGCTAGAACATTAGAAAACCTGAGGATGCTTTAGAAAGGAACTGCTCCCTGCTGAAACCATATGCGTTGAAATTCCTGTATGTTCTGAGATGTTTTAAAGTTCTATAAGTATGCTGTTTGGATTTAAAATTTGAATAATTTCTGCATTGCGTTGAGCTAAACAAGTTGTGCAGCAACCTGATAAATAGAATAAAACTACTTGAAGGTCAGGCAGCATCTGTTAACGTTTCAGGTCGAGATGACCTTTTGTCAGAACTGAAAATCAATGGAAATGCAACAGGTTTTGAGCTAGTGGAAGGTGGAGAGGGCATGAAGAACAAAAGAGAAAGTCTTTGATATGGTGGAGGGCAGGACAGAGTAGATAACAAAAGATAATGTTAAATTTGTTTTCTCCATGGATGCTGCCTGACGTGCTGAGTATTTCCAGCTTTTCTTGCTTTTTCAATCTCAGATTTCCAGAATCTGCAGCATTGTGTTTTCATATTTGGATTTATAGGGTGTCTTTCATGACCTCAGGACATCCCACATCAGTAATTTTGAATGAGTAGTTATTACTGAAATGCAGGAAACACAGCTGCTAAATTGCACAGAACAAACGTCCACAAACAGCAACATGACAACATCCAGACAAACTGTTATTTTTGTTGCAGAACTAATATTGGCCAGAACACCGAGGAGAGCTCCCTTCCTCCACTTCAAAATATTTCTCAGGGATCGTCTACATCCTGAGAGAACAAATAGATAGGGTTTTAGCTTAGTGTCTTATCTGAAAGGTGGAATTTGTAACAATACGATACTCCCTCACTTGGAACGCTCACCTATTGTTTGTGCCCAAGGCTCTGAAGTGGGACCTGAACCCACAACCTATTAACAATAAAGCAAGAGAGCTTACCACCAAGCCATGGCTGACACTATGATCATTACAGCACAGCAATGAGTCCAGCACTGGCTGGTGCTTTCTCTATATAAGGCTCTTTGTTTCATCCATTGTGCTCCTTGTTCTCTCATATTCCAAAAAAAACACAATAGTGATTCTAAAAAAAACTAAACACTAAACAGAATTATTCCAGAGCTGTAAATAACCAAGAAAACTGGGACTCTTGTCGTCACAAAAAAGACTTAAATGAGAATCAATAATGTGTAAAAGTGCGATGCAAAGTTAATTTGTCAATGGCTGATGGGGAAGGGAAAGAATTCTTTGATTATATATTAAGCAAGTGAAAAACTTAAGAGAAAATAGATGTTTTGAGTTTAGAAATATAAAGATATTGCAAGCGATTAGGAATAAGTCGTCACTGACATCTCCACAAGTCAAGTCTCTAGTTGATTATAGACCCAATTAAATTCCATCAGGCACCTAATAATAAAGGGACACGTTTATCAGTGACATGGTCGATAAAGGATTCTGTTATCGACTTCATAGCCCAAATTGCAGCTGCAAGATGTCATTGCGAAAATATGTTTATGTCAGTCCTCTCTGGCAGTAGTCTGTCAATATAACTGAGGGATCAGATGAAACTTTAGGTCATTGTTTAATCAGTTCTATAAATACAGGAGGAGTACTAGCAGAACTAAAGATAATGTCATCCTGAATATTCAATGATAATTAGTGAGATATGAATTGGCATTCAGTCAAGCATCAGGAAGGGGCAAAATGTCTAATTGCATTTTATAAGAAGCTATGGATGTTTATTTAATGCCTTTTGTTAATGGTTGATTATTAAAGATCATTAAAGAATCACGGCTGATAGGCATGCTTTGATTAACGATTGATAACACATAGAAAGAGAGTTACTTCTGCCATGGGGGCTCGGGTGCATTATCACCCCTGGAAATAACATTTTGCTTTAGTTAGTTAAGTTTGCTTTTGACATTTTGTTTTAGTTACAGGGCCCCACCAAGGGCTGTCACCCCCCCCCCTTTAATTTGTTTAATTCATCGATACTTGTTTTCTCAAAAAGAATATAAAAAGAGCCCCGTCCATGACAGGTGAGCATCCCAGGGGCTGGAATGCTTTACCAGCCCCCACAATAATATTTTAATATGATTAGATAAGCTTCCTTTGTCTTTTGTTACAGCGCACCTTGAAGGTGCTATCACCTTTTCACTGAAACAATACTTTCCACTGTATGTTAATACATGTGACAATAATAAATCAAATCAAATCAAACCTTGATATAGCTTCACAATTTGCTAGTTTGCTTAATTTTAATTTATTTTACTTGTTACTCGAAAGAGTAAAAAGAGAGTCAGGAAACTTGGCCCCACAGTTTGAGCCACATCATGGTAATTTCCTCCACAACTTTTTGTTCTGTACAGAAGGGTTTCCTGGCTGTTGCTGCACTCCCTTCACATCCTCACACTCGCCTATCATCCTGACACACCATGGTATTCTGTCCTGCCATCCAGCGATGTTGGGGGACTCCAGGGAGTCCTCTCCTTTTCCATTGAGGAGCTGGCGTTGCATGCAGCAATCCCATACAACCGTAGAATAAGATGGTTCCCAGACTCTCAGGCTGCCTGTATTTTCTGTGACCTTGGGGAGTCCCTGGAGAGGGAACATGCAGTGTACACCAGTATACATAAGGCCTTCCGTGACTCATGTACGCTGCAGGGGCTGGAGTGCATCGTCAGCCCTTTAAATAACATTTTAATCTGATATATCCGGATGTTATGCGGTGTGTTGATACTCATTTTCCCATCATATCTGATGCCATATTAAAAATGCGCCCAACATTACTGATCCAATGTTGAAAAAGCTGTTTCTGATCCAGGAGCAGGCCACCCTCCTGAAGAAACGAGATAGACCTCTAGGAATATTCTGAGGTTGGAAGAATAGTTTCTTCAATGACACTGAAGCCGGAAAATCCACTTGCAGATACTCCCGCCACCCATTGCTGTGGTGTTCCAGCGTTCAGGGTTGCTGGGAGCCTCCATGCCGAACTCTGGAGGCGGCCATAGGCATTGTTCAGGTTAAATCCTGATTTGTGCATGTCACATTAGTCCAAACATGTTCTGGACCAGCATGCTTTCCCGTTGGTGTCATAGAGAATCGGGTGTGAGGGCAAGATTCCAGTCGGGTCTTAATTTGCATCCCATTAGTGGGATGCAAATCAGTTTGACACCAGTCTCTAACAGCATTCCCAATCTGATTGGAAGATCTCGTGGGAATTCACGCCAGTAGAAAACAAATTTTTGGGTTTCTTACTGAATACTCGCCACCTCCCCCCAGCCTGCCTGCTATTGAACCCACCAGCAAGGGTATGGGAGAATTCCACCCATAATTGTGAACACCTCTGATAACTCTCCCTGTAACCTACGCTCTAAGGAGAACAATCCCAGTTCCTGTAATCTCTTCACTTATCTGGAGTACTTCAGCCCTGGTTACCAATCTAATTCAACAGGGTTGACAATGTTAGGCTGATATTCTTGAGCTTTGTTAACGTCTTTTGAAGGTTAAGGAAAAATCTTACACAAGTTTATCTGCTTGAAAATGTTACTTGTGTTTATTAACCTCACCCATGAGACTATACAAGATCTGCACAGCACTGAACTGGATGTGGTGTCTAATAGAAAGGACATAATAGACTGAATGGCCTTATCTAATTATATACTTGTTCACAGTCTAATACCCTGAGGGTTAAATTGTGTTTTATAAATGTAACAAGTTTTAATAATGGAGACTGTAGCAGTGTTATCATGCAGCATATTCATCACTGGATAACAATGACAAGCCTTGTATCGATAAAACAGAAACAAATTCTAAATTCTTGTACTATATGGAGTACACAAAGCTGTACAGTTCCTGTATCTCAAATCATAGAATTATAGAATCCTTACAGTGCAGAAGGAGGCGATTCAGCCCATTGGGTCTGCACCGACTCTTCGACAGAGCATCTTTCTCAGGCCTGTAATCCTTCGTATTTACCCCGCTAACCCTTCTAACATATATAACTTTAGACACTTGTGGCAATTTAGCATTGCCAATTCACCCAACTTGCACATCTTTGGACTGTGGGAGGAAAGTGGAGCACCCGGAGGAAACCCACGCAGGTATGGATAGAACATGCAAACTCCACAGACAGAATCCCAAGCCAGAATCAAACCTGGATCCCTGGAATTGTGAGGCAGCAGTGCTAACCACTGTGCCACCATGTTGCCCCTAATGACAATGTATAACTCAGGAAAGAACTAGAGCATAGAGCACAAGACTGGCTTCTTTATTCAAATACTTGTAGTACTTTTTAGAGGACAGGCTCAAGAATAATCTTCATCAGTTATAAATTTAGTACAATCATAGAATCTCTACAGTACAGAAGGAGGCCATTCGAGTCTGTACCGACCACAATCCCACTTAATTCCCATAATCCCACATATTTGCCCTGCTAATACCCCCGAAACTAAGGTCAATTTAACATGGCCTATCAACCTAACCCGCACATCTTTGGAGCATGGGGGGAAACCGAAGCACCCGGAGGAAACCTACACAGACACGCGGAGAATGTGCAAACTTCACACAGACAGTGACCCGAGCCGGGAATTGAACCCGGGTCACTGGTTCTGTGAGACAGCAGTACTAACCACTGTGCCACCGTGCCGCCCCAGGTAAAAAGTAGGTGATTTTGCATTATAGGGGTCACAGGAGAGTTGACAGGGTCTCCAAACTCCCATGCTTAGGCATTAAAACCAGCTGCCGGAACAGAAACCCACATGTACCCATTGACTGCACTTGCGTGAGGGTGTGGCAGTGTATTGCTGACAAAGCTGAAGCCAAGGCATCTCCTCAACAATTTGCAGAATGATGCTCAGATAGATTTTGACCATTTGTTCTACTGAGGTGACAAAGGTGAACAACATGACACAAGAGGCTCAGGTTTCCACTTCTGAAGAATTAGCTAAAATAAAAACCAATTACTGCGGATGCTGGAATATGAAACAAAAAACAGAAAATGCTGGAAAATTTCAGCAGGCCTGACAGCATCTGTGGCGGCACGGTAGCACAGTGGTTAGCACTGCTGCTTCACAGCTCCAAAGTCCCGGGTTCAATTCCCGGCTCGGGTCACTGTCTGTGTGGAGTTTGCGCATTCTCCTCGTGTCTGTGTGGGTTTCCTCCGGGTGTTCCAGTTTTCTCCCACAGTCTGAAAGACATGCTGGTTATGTGCATTGGCCATGCTAAATTCTTCCTCTGTGTACCTGAACAGGTGCCGGAGTGTGGCGACTAGGGGATTTTCACAGTAACTTCATTGCAGTGTTAATGACACTGATAAATAAACTTTAAACTTTAAACTTAAACAATTCTAGTGTTGAATGTGTCATAACATTGTCAAGAGTCATTCATGCAAAACATATCATAAACAGCATTACAGAAAATCCAACCCATTTATATGTCTTTTTACAACATGTTCGCTTCAAAATCATATTTACAAGCATGTCATTGAAGTTCAAAGGATTGAAAGAGGTTATTCAGCCCATTGTGACTATGCTGGCATGCTCTCAATGGACAGAATTCCTCTGTAGTTTCTAGAACCAAGCTGAGGATTTCTATAGCAACCATGGCTGGAAATTTGAGAAAATATTTGAGGAAAATTTAGAAATACCTGATACCACTTGCCCTCCAAAATGAGCTGTTGTGCCGAACAAAATGAAATTTGTCAACGAGGCTGAACCATGCTTTAAAAAAACCTTGGTCATTTCTCTGACCAAGGCTTGGCAACATGTGATCTTCATGGACAAGTATCACAAAACAGTGTGCAGTGTACAGATCACATGCCAGAACAAGCTATTGATCTTTTACTTTGGGATTATTCACCATGATTTATAACACTGTATATCAATGATAATTGCTGTAAGTAAGCAACCGGAAATCCTTTCTGTACCTCTGTTGAGCTGAGAGCAAAGCTCCAATAACAGCCGAGACTTCTGCCAGCCTATGCACTTACAGTGGATCATTCACAATACGTTTTGAGATTACAGACGCACCACACAAACACAAGCAACAGTTTCCCAATTATCCAGCCACGGACTGTTCATTTTCACTCAAGCTCAAAGATTTCTCTCTCCAGATGCATGTTTTAATGAGACAATATTGTGTATGCACTGACTAGTAATCATCGATATGCTTTGCCACTTTGACCCCTTAAACAAATTGAAGACAATTTATCTTCAAATTGCAAAGATCCAGTCCAATTTAAAATTGAGATTACAATGAAGACCTACAAAAAATAGCAGCGCTCCGAAAGCTTGTGATTTCAAATAAACCTGTTGGATTATAACCTGGTGTCATCTGACCTCTCATCTTATCAACGCCAGTCCAACAACGGCATCTCCACATCATGTACAAAAAAAATACAAAGTGGGGAAGCTTGGATTTGATTCTACTCAGACTGGAATCTGGTTTGTTTCATTACCAGGTATGGGTAAAATGATGAACATGATGTGGAGATGCCGGCGTTGGACTGGGGTAAACACAGTAAGAAGTTTAACAACACCAGGTTAAAGTCCAACAGGTTTATTTGGTAGCAAAAGCCACACAAGCTTTCGGAGCTGCAAGCCCCTTCTTCAGGTGAGTGGGAATTCTGTTCACAAACAGAGCATATAAAGACACAAATGTGTCTTGTCTGGAGACAATACACATCTTTTTAGCCTGTCTTGATGCTCTCTCCACTCATGTTGTTTTGTTTCTTAAAGACTTGATTAGTTGTAAGTATTCGCATTCCAACCATTATTCATGTAAATTGAGTTTGTGTCTTTATATGCTCTGTTTGTGAACAGAATTCCCACTCACTTGAAGAAGGGGCTTGCAGCTCCGAAAGCTTGTGTGGCTTTTGCTACCAAATAAACCTGTTGGACTTTAGCTTGGTGTTGTTAAACTTCTTAAAATGATGAAGACAGCTCGATAAATTAAATGCACTTTATTGAGCCGCAAAGGACAGGGTTACCAGATTGTACAACATAGCCACAATACACTGTGCTGGAAGCTATGGCAACAATACATATTTTTAGCATTATTTCAGCATGTTCCAACATTGAGGCAACTGAGTGGTATAGTTGAAACCATAAATATTTCTCTTTCATGCATCATAGCATCTTAAGTTACTGGCAAGATGACCAATTATTATAGACCTGCTTTCAACACACATTTTGGAGTCTGAACATACATTGCAGGTCTCTGATATTCATATTAACTTCATGCTTCTTAATAGCTTGACAACTAGACAGGTAGACACTAAGGCATACAATTCTTACACGAGATTACCAAATCTCCTGTTTCATTGGGATTTCCACCCTGATAATATAGTGGAGGATCGGTGTTTTCTCCTCTGCTCCATCAAAACCCTCCCCCTGGTGGCAGGGGAGAGGTCCAAAGACCTTTTAGTTTACAGGTCATCAAAGATCTTAAGATCTTCAGATCGAAAGGCCTAGGATTACGAGCATTCCTGCTTTTAGAGACCATGTCTACACTTGAATGGTGAAGTACAAGACACACCTGATATTGGACCTCAAGCCTCATTATCACTGTGCTGTAGATAATCTACTGGCATCTCCAGACTGCTCAGCGATGAAGTAAGCTAGAAGATAGTTCTATTGTACAATCAGAATCAGTCATCAAGTAAATCGTTAAAGGGAACTGAAGGGACACAACCAAGAAAGGGGGGTGATCAGTTCCAAGGCAGCAAAGGCCGGGGAGGAGGGAGCATCTGCGATCAGGTCAGGGGTAGTGGTGGCTGACAGCAGCACAAGTGCTTTGAATGTAGGGTCGGGACGACCACTCATGATTCACCAACTCCGCATTTGGGGAAGTACATTTTAACCAATTATCGCGTTAGTTGCAGCCTCTTAAGAGCTGTGTTAGGAAAGAATAAAGCTGGTACAGGTACTGGTGCTGGCTTCTTTACGGCAAACCGGGTTTGCAGAGGGGATGCAGGCGAGTACTCAATCCTCTCTGGAAAGTGCCTTAAGCCTGCTTCTGGTGTGGGCAATGAAAGCTGATTTTTATTTTCGGTTCTTACCAAGCTGGCAGGGCAGTACACTGATGGCTCTTATATGCTTCCTGCCCACTAAGTTCCAAGGCTGAAAGTCTAGTCCTGTTAAACAGGCTGTGCTGTAATCAGAGCTCTGTTAAAGTGATTCTGTCTCCCAGTATCATAAGCCTCTTTCAAAATCTATCATATTAGTCATGTAGGAGGAGCATCAGATCAAACTGACAACAGTCCTAGCCTTTTGTTTTTGCTCATTTATCTCTTTTAACGAATAGAAATGCACGTATGGGCTGAGCTAGGTCAATGCAGGAGTGACAGGATGGCATAGCTGATTTCATTGATGTGATGGGGAGCTAGGAAGGAGAGCGAAGACAGAAAAGCAGATAATTGTTCTTGAACTGACAGGCAATCAATGTCTGGAGATATCTTGGCTGTCAAACAAGAAACTCGATTGGGACTTGATAGCTGACGGGGAAACGAGTAGTCCAGTTGACAACAGTGATAGGAGACAGCTCATCTCAGCTCCTACACTTCTGTTCGCTTTCATCTCAAATAGATAGGGCCAGAAAACTCAGCCAGTGAACATACCAGTGCATATAAGCCAGTTGCATTTACTGGAGTAGAACATTATCAAATCCATTTGCCATTACAATGGAGCAGGTGCAGAAAGTCCAGATGGGCTTTTTATTCTGCAGTTGGGTTCCCAGAACTGTAAGAACATTGAAATCCATTCAACTCTCCAAGCTAATTCCATTTGCCATTGGCATGTTAATATCAGATAGATATATACTAGACAAATGCTTTTATTATATTTGGAAGTATTTAAGTATTTAAGCCATTATAAATTACCTTCTTGTTCCTCTTCCCCAAGTTGCACACCATTTACAACAATAAAGGAAATAGGAATGTAATATTGCAGTGATTGTTGTAGTGTTCAATTGTTCTGTGTTTGATTAGGTGAGTTTGTTTGCGATTGATGCTCCCTCTTTTAGAGCAAAACAAATAAACTAACTCAAATTAACTCAGGGACAAAGTAAAAGGGGCAGCTCCTCAAAAGGAGGGGGAACAGCCCGAACAGAACCAAAGTACAAAGGAAGCTTAAAACATTAAATCATAATGTGATTATCGGGGTCTATAATGCACCCCAGTCCCTGTAGTGCCCAACGGGCGCGGAAAGCGTCAACTGCGCCCGTGGACACCGCATGTTCCCTCTCCGGGGACACCTGGCCACGAACGTAGCCGCGGTAGAGGGACAGACAGTCAGGATGGACAACCCCATCAATGACCCGCTTCCTGGACCTGTTTGCGATTGATGCTCACTGTACTTGAATGGTCAAGACTGGGCGTGAACTCAGGGAAAAGTAAACAAAGCTGTAGAAAGGGCTGAAATCTGCTTGAAGCATGGAGTAGACATTTTAAAACAATGTAAATAAAAACTGGTACCCACATACAAACTAATGTCATTGCTGCATCAATCTCAGATTTAAGATATGCAACAATTGCTTTAACTCTGTCACAGGCATTAGGCTGGATTGATATGATAGAATTGCTCCATCTCTGCGGCATAGTGCTAAAAAATTGGAGCTTGGCATCCCCAGCAGACTTTTCACTGCATTACAAGAGCACCTAACATGAGAGAGGATACTGAAATTATGGGCAGAATTTAATGGCCCTATCGTGGAGGGCACGGGGGTGAAAATGCAGCGCCCATTGACTTTGGCAGGACTGGAATATCCCATCACAGGAGGGATTGTAAAACTCCGCCCTATACCTAGATGTGAGGACCAAGTCATTCAATAAATTTCCTGTAACCTCTTCCTTAGCAAGGCTGCACACTAGGAATGCCTGAAACACCCTAACAGATAGTGATGCTAGGCTGGCACATCTACCTAGGCTAAGGATATTATCATTTTAATTTCTCGGTGTCTGCCTAGGTGTGGAGGATGCTGATTATTCAAACTGCCAACTAAAGGCTAGTATAGAGGGAAAGGGATCCCTATATGGATTCCGCTGGCATTATGTTAAAGTGGAAAGGGAATAACTTGCAGAATAGAAGCTGAAGTATTTAGATTAAGAGTGAGAGAGATGACTCAACATTTTCATACTGATCATTTGCTGAATTGATGATTGGGTTGGGGATGGGGGATTGGAGTGATCACAGGAGATAAGTTAAAGTTTATTTATTAGTCACAAGTAAGGCTTACATTAACACTGCAATGAAGTTACTGTGAAATTCCCCTAGTTGCCACACTCCGACGCCTGTTTGGGTCAATGCACCTAACCAGCATGTCTTTCAGACTGTGGGAGGAAACCGGAGCACCCGGAAGAAACCCACGCAGACATGGGGAGAACGTGCAAACTCCACACAGACAGTGACTCTAGCTGGGAATCGAACCCATGTCCTTGGTGCTGTGAGGCAGCAGTGCTAACCACTGTGCCACTGTACCAGGGGGGAGTATGGGGAGCATGGAGAGACATGTGGTGGGTAGGGGACAGTGTGATGGGGTGAGGTTAGAAGGCCTAATATTCATGAATACAACTGGGCCGATGCTCCAGTAAACGAAGGTGGGCCTTCTAACCTGCTGATCTGACCATCTGTCCACCTTCATTGCCACCTTGGGCTGAGGTGGCAGGCCCGTCTCCAGTTAATGCCCACCTCCCTGACACAAAAATAGGGTTGGGAAGATCATGGAGGTGGGGAAAATCATCATGTTCCTGTCTCCTTGAGAATCCAAACATCAGTTTGTCCTCTCAAGCAAGTGAGTAATACGTTCCATAAGCACTATTTCAAAGATGGGCAGAGAATGCCTCTCGTCTCATGGCCAATATTTATCTCTAAACCAACACCAGTGAAACAGATTTGTCCCAAGGCACGTCACAGGGGTTTAGTAAAACAACATTTAACACTGAGCCACATTCAGAGATATCTGATGTTCTGTTTACATATTTCTCTGTAAGCGCAGATACTTGTACAGCTAGGGAGCTTCATATCTTCTTCTTTTGTTTAAAGGTTGCCTTTCACAGGGGAGTTCCAACATATTGGCTGGGATTCTCCCAAAAATTTCTAAGTCTCCAATGTGCAGGAAAATGGGAGTAAATCCCGCCAGTTTTTTTGGCGTGATTTCCAGAATCCCTGACACTGCTTCACAGAGTGCCCTAATGTGATTCACTCTGGAAAGCTGGGATGGGAGGCTATTCCTGCCTTAGAGAACAGAAACATAGCACTGAGTGGACCACTGCACATGCACCGATCTGTCAGTGCTGGCCTCCAGATCGCTGGCCTCCCGGATTGATGCGCGTCAATAAGCACATGGAACCAAGGCTTCGGTATTGAAGGCTTTAATAGAGTAACAATGGAACTACTAACACGAATACACCAGTTCAGACTGAAGGGGTCCTGCCGGAGCAGGGGGTCTTATACCTCGCCACCGGAGGCGGGACCCCACTGGAATGTGCCATGATAACTCTTATAACAGATAAACACCCTAACCCAACAACATAGTACAACCCCCACAGTAACAACACCCTAGCCCAACAGTAACATAGTAACAACCCCCAGTGGTGAACCAACGATGGTTCACCACACGGATCTCCCTGGGCCAGCTCCAATGTCCCCCCATGACCCGCAACCCCCCATCCCCATTCCGGCCAGCCCTGATCTCCGCAACATCCACTCTCTCTGAAAGTCCCAATCTCCCGATCCCCCCCGACAGTCCCAACCCCTCTCCAATAGGCCCCAGTCCTCAGCAGCCACCTCCCCCACACCCAGATGGCCAGCCGCTACTACCTCCTCCCTTCCTCTCCCAGTCATATCAGTGCAAAGTGGAAGTGGGTCCCTCCCATCCCATTGATCACCCCCAATAGGCCCGGCCCCAAATAGGCCCTGCCACTCTGGCTCCATCCCCTCCCCTTGGCCCTGCCCAATGACCAGTGGGCAGTGTCAAGGTGCCCCTTGGACATTGTCAGTTTGCCCCTTGGGCAGTGCCATGATGCCAGGCTGACACTGACAAGCTGGCACTACCCAAGGGGCATCACCCCTTTACACCTGGCCTCCTAGGAGGGCCACAATGGCAGTTCTTCCCTCCAGCCTGGTTGGGCCACCTGTTCCCTGTTAGTGGTGAGCAAGAGTAAATCCCTTTGGAGAGAGCCACTCCTGGCGTGGGGGGTAGATGCTAGCAAGCCCAGAGATTTCAGTCCCGGCCCTCTAATGAAATGTAAATGGAGATTTCCATATTGTAATCAGCTCTGCACTGATTTCCAGCGCAGATCTGATTACACTGGAAATCTTAGTCATGGAGACTTGTGGAGGCTGTGGAGCACAGCGGGAAGCCCGCAAAATGGCTTCCGCTGATGTCTCCTGGCCCACTGCACTGCTCAAACAGCACAGCAAGCTGGGAGAATAGCACCCAGATCTTTTGCCTTTTATCCCCCGGCACATCTTAGGGCATACTTCTAACTTGCACACATTCCTATTTTGATGCAAAATCAAATAACCAATTAAACTAAACCAAACAAACTGAAGGACAAATAAAAGGGACAGCCCCTTAAAGGGAAACTGCCTTCAACAAAAACAAATCTCAAATGAAACTTAAAACACCAAACCAAAACATGATCAAAGGGGCCAATAGGCACTTCAGTCCCTGCAGTGCCCACCTGGCATGGAAGGCCCCGATGGTGCCCGTGGACACCACATGCTCCCTCTCCCAGGACACCCGGCTGCGAATATAGCTGCGGTAGACAGGTAGTCAGTCAGGTCGACAACCCCCTCAGTCATCCACTGCTTGGACCTGCTAATGGAGAGTTTGGCCAGGTCCAGGAGCAGGATCACAAGGAGACCCTCCTCCATCTCCCCCGTTCCTCTGCACCGGGTGCCCGTAGATCAGGAGCGTGGGGCTGAAGTGCAAACAAAACTACAGCAAAAGGGTTTTTTTTTAATAACTGAAAAGAGAGTGCAGTCTAAAATGACTGATATGCTTGAATACGTTCCCCATAACAGCACACTGTTCCAGTCTAATTAGTTATTTGATAAAAGGGACATGATTCAAATGCAACCACTCAAATACTGCGTCTAGCCAAAGGTTGTGAGGTGAGAGCCCCCTGCTGAGTGAAAACATGATACAGCCGTGTCCCAAATTACCTCTGAGCCGCACAGGAATGCTTGTATTGAAATCTATTGAGGAGATGATGGAACAAATTCACGGAGAAAAAATGTGTAGGTTTTACTGGACTGCTGAATGATGTGCAGAAAGCTTAGTGTTTATGCACCTATTTATCTTGGCAACTGTTTTTTTTTTGCTTTTACTCATCCAACATTCTGTTCACTTTGAGGCATCTATCATGTCTCAAAGGGGCGGCACGGTAGGACAGTGGTAAGCACTGCTGCTTCACAGCGCCAGGGTCCCGGGTTCGATTCCCAGCTCGGGTCACTGTCTGTGTGGAGTTTGCACATTCTCCTCGTGTCTGCGTGGGTTTCCTCCGGGTGCTCCGGTTTCCTCCCACAGTCCAAAGATGTGCGGGTTAGGTTGATTGGCCAGGTTTTAAAAATTGCCCCTTAGAGTCCTGGGATGCGTAGGTTAGAGGGATTAGCGGGTAAAATGTGTGGGGGTAGGGCCTGGGTGGGATTGTGGTCGGTGCAGACTCGATGGGCCAAATGGCCTCCTTCTGCACTGTAGGGTTTCGATGATTTCTGTCATCTTAAAAAAATTATAAATTATTGATAATTAATTTATCCTGTAATACTGAGATAATGTATATATTATATATGTATGAAAATTCTGTGATTCAGATAATGTTTTGAAGTGTATCAATGTCACCCATTTGTAATCAGATTATATAATACAGGGGCAACTAAAGTTGAAGATTTTGGTTCACCATCCATTCTGGCTGCCATTGTGAGCGGCGCATGGATTTTTAAATTTTGATTATTTAAGCCGTCCACTCACCGTTAGATATTTATTCTCCAGAATGTTCATCCATACCCTCCCCCTCCCTCTCCAACTCTGACCCAAATACAAATTGTAGTCTTCCCGATCATTTGGTTCATCTCCTCCATGAAACTCAATCTCCATGGGCCCAATTTTACCATCGCGTTGCACTCTTTTCAGGTGCAAAAGCTTGGTAAAGTCGGGCGTGACGCAAGTAGCACGATCCACACCTGCCTCCGCGCCGGTTCCCCTTTTGCCAAGACCCAAAAATGGCCATGATTGGGACTGCGCCCGAAAAGGGTACGATGGCCATTTAAATGCATTTATATGCATTTAAATTGACTTAGTGTGCTGCACGCCCAACTTCACCGGCACTTCCGCCTTTACCACTGCATTCACCCATCCAGAATTGGTGTGAAACTGACATGCTCCATATAAGTCTGATTCGGGCGCTCCAGTTACTGAGAAGGTAAGTGCCGAGCGTCCGACGGCTCTCTGCTTGAGATTGGTGGGGGAGAAGTGGGAAGGTGAATCACTCTGCCTGTGATCGGTGGGGGGGGGGGAAGGGGTGGGAGAGGCCCGCGATCGGTCTGGGTGGCGTGGAGTGGGGGGATAAGCGGGTCGGTAATGTTGTGGGGGTGGGGTAATGTCTGTGGGGGCCAGGGGGAGGCATTATCTGGCCCAGGAGGGATGTGGCAGGGGAGCAGCATTCTATCATTTTTTTCTGCGCGAGGCGCCGATCGGAGCTGCAGGGTTTTGGATGGGTTAAGCCCCGTCCACAGGCTTGTGCAGCGCGATTCGGAATCGCTGATATTTTTGCAGGCAGAGTGCATATGGGGTAAGAAACAGGTCTAAAAGTCGGATCTGAAACACTCCCAGTTTCAAGTCCACCCAGAACTTAGAATCAAAATGGTAAAATAGGGGAACCATATCGTTCACCTTTCCCCAGCCTCATTCCTGATCACAGCTATCCTTCCTCAATGAATGTTCTGCAGACATCATGGTGTTGGCTAGCACGAGGGGACATAGCTTTAAATTGAGGGGTGAGAGATATAGGACAGATGTTAGAGGTAGGTTCTTTACTCAGAGAGTAGTAAGGGCGTGGAATGCCCTGCCTGCAGCAGTGGTGGACTCGTCAACGTTGAGAGCGTTCAAGTGGTTATTGGATAAACATATGGATGATATTGGAATAGTGTAGATTAGAGGGGCTTTAGATTGGTACCACTGGTCGGCGCAACATCGAGGGCCGAAGGGCCTGTACTGCGCTGTAATGTTCTATGTTCTATGTTCTATCATCAATTTGCTTGGTTACCCAGACTTCCAAATTATCTATCACTACCACTCTCCACCATAATGCCAATCTACCCTGTAACATATTTTTACACACTGACATTTCTTGAACCTGTCACTATTGAGTTGTATGCTCACTCGACCATCATTCCTAATTTATTGGCCCATAGCTTCCTGGCTCCCCAGCATTGGATTTGGGGGGAACCCCAATGATGCGCTGGGGAGTTCCTCAAGGAAGTTTCCAAGTAGGTGTTTACCTGGCAATTGTCCAGAAGGGCTAACTTCCCCTGGATAATGCATTGGGCTGGGAACCATCCAATCAAGCAATGTAAATCACTAAGTTCAGATAATTCTGCCAGTTTTACCCTGACTGTTACTCTGAAAGAGGTAGAAGGAAAGAAAGCACTTCTAACTCCAGAGTAACTATTTTAAACACCCAGATTGAGCCTCACATGGTACAGCCCCCACACCCCTGATCCCCCATACTCTCCCAGCAACTACTCCCGAATCCCTCATACCTCCCACCCTCAACCTGACCTCCCTGACCTCATGGGTCTCGAACCCACACTGGACTGACCACCCCACTCCTGAACTGGAATGACACCCCCACCAATTCTCACTGGCCTGATCATCTCCTGACCTGAATGATTCCAACCAACCTGACCCCTCCTACTAACCCCACACTCCCATCCACAACCCCCTTGATCTCCGACTCCTCTCCCCAACAAGAAAGCCACTATGAGAAAGTTACGGGCCAATACCTTGAGTTGAAAGCCTGCTCACAACATGGGGATCACCTTGTACTGTGACTTTAGTGTGTAAACCTTATTTGACCCCTCCATAAAATTTCCAAACTCATTTCTCTGTGATATCTTTTGATGGCACCATCGTTTTTTATTTCACTGTTCCTGGTCTCAACCCAGTCAACATATCTCAAGCAATGACTTCTGCTCCCACTCATGTACATTCATCTTATGAGGTGATCCTTCCTATTCTTCATCTACATGCTGTTCCTCTGAGACATCATCTACAGGCATGGGGTCAGCTTCCTTCAGTATGCTGTTGACACTCTACCCAACCTCTCTCATGCTATGCTTGATTGGATAATGTCCACCAATCTTTCACACTGCTTATCACAGAATCACAGAGGGATACAGTGTGGGTGGAAGCCATTCAGCCCATCACATGATATCAGCTCTTTGGTAGAGCTACTGAATTAATCCCAGGTTGCTGCTCTTTCCCCACAGCCCTTTCTGCCAATACTTTTCTTTCAAGTTCGTTTGTTACTATTGAATCTTATTCCACAACCTTTTCAGAGAATGCATCCCAGATTACAACTTGTTGCATGCAGAAATGTTTCCTTATGTCATCTCTGATTCTTTTGTCAATCACCTTACATATGTCCCCTCTGTCACTGGCGACAGTTTCCCTTTATTTTCTGTATCAAACACTTCCAGTAAAATCTCCACTTAACCTTCTCTGTTCAAATGTGGAACACTGCAGGCTCTGCAGTCTTTCATGATAGCCAAATTCCCTCTCCCCATTATCATTCCAGCAAATCTTCCCAAGCCCAGGATGAACTGGCGTTTTTTTCCAACAGAACAGCAGTAAAACTGAAAGTTTCCAGTTCTTCTTCTGCTACAACTATCATCATATAGAATTCTACAGTGCAGAAGGAGGCCATTCGGCCCATCGAGACTGCACTGACCACAATCCCACCCAGGCCTATCCCCATAACCCCATGCATTTACCCTAGCTAGTCCCCCTGACACTAAGGGACAATTTAACGTGGCCAATCTACCTAACGCGCACCACATCTTTGGACTGTGGGAGGAAACCGGAAGTAGGCCGCAGAGTGGCCTGGGAAGGTTTTTGTTCTGTTTTGTTTAACAGGACTTACCTTCGAGGTTTCCACATCATTGTTACACCAGAGCAAGCGGAGAGGTAGCGATTCAAGTGAGAAGGGCTGAAGGTACGAGACTTTGATTTTTACATTACTTTTTGTTGGAGTTTTTGTTTCTAGTACAACAGGAAACGGGAAACTGGAAGTAGGCCGCAGAGAGGCCTGGGAAGGTTTTTTTTTCTTTTTTTTTGAACAGGATTTACCTTCGAGGTTTCCACCTCATTGTTGAAGCATTGGAAAGTGCAGAGGAGATTTACCAGGATGTTGCCTGGTATGGTGGGATGGTCTTATGAGGAAAGGCTGAGGGACTTGAGGTTGTTTTCGTTAGAGAGAAGAAGGCTAAGAGGTGACTTAATAGAAGCATACAAGATGATCAGAGGATTAGACAGGGTAGATAGTGAGAGCCTTTTTCCTCTGATGGTGATAGCTAGCACGAGGGGACATAGCTTTAAATTGAGGGGTGATAGATATAGGACAGATGTTAGAGATAGGTTCTTCACTCAGAGAGTAGTGAGGGCGTGGAATGCCCTGCCTGCAGCAGTAGTGGACTCGCCAACATTAAGGGCATTTAAATGGTCATTGGATAAACATATGGATGATATTGGAATACTGTAGGTTAGATGGGTTTTGTATTGGTTTCACTGGTCGGCGCAACATCGAGGGCCGAAGGGCCTGTACTGCGCTGTAATGTTCTATGTTCACCCGACGAAAATGCACGCAGATACAGGGAGAACGTGCAAACTCCACACAGACAGTGACCCAAGCCAGGAATTGAAACCGGGTCCCTGGCGCTGTGAGTGCTAACCACTGTGCCACTGTGCCACCCCATACAAGTGTGAGATATTGCACTTTGGAAGGACAAACCAAAGTAGAACGTACAGGTTAAATGGTAGGACTCTG
Source organism: Mustelus asterias (assembly GCF_964213995.1). Lineage (NCBI taxonomy): Eukaryota > Metazoa > Chordata > Chondrichthyes > Carcharhiniformes > Triakidae > Mustelus > Mustelus asterias. Next base: position 102,823,010 of record NC_135803.1, read on the forward strand.
AAGAGTGCAGTTGAACAGAGGGATCTGGGAATAGAGGTACAGAATTCCCTAAAAGTGACGTCACAGGTGGATAGGGTCGTAAAGAGTGCCTTTAGTACATTGGCCTTTATAAATCGGAGTATCGAGTATAAAAGTTGGAGTGTTATGGTAAGGTTATATAAGGCATTGGTGAGGCCGAATTTGGAGTATTGTATACAGTTTTGGGCATCTAGTTACAGGAAGGATGTAAATAAGGTTGAAAGAGTGCAGAGAAGGTTCACAAGGATGTTGCCGGGACTTGAGAAGCTGAGTTATAGAGAGAGATTGAATAGGTTGGGACTTTATTCCCTGGAGCGTAGAAGATTGAGGGGAGATTTGATAGAGGTGTATAAGATTTTGATGGGTATAGATAGAGTGAATGCAAGCAGGCTTTTTCCACTGAGGCTAGGGGAGAAAAAAACCAGAGGGCATGGGTTAAGCTGAAAGGAGAAAAGTTTAAAGGGAATATTAAGGGGGCCTTTTCACGCAGAGAGTGGTGGGAGTGTGGAATGAGCTGCCGGATAAAGTGGTAAATGCGGGGTCACTTTTAACATTTAAGAAAAACTTGGATGGGTTCATGGATGAGAGGGGTGTGGAGGGATATGGTCCAAGCGCAGGTCAGTGGGACTAGGCAAAAAATGGTTCGGCACAGACAAGAAGGGCCAAAAGGCCTGTTTCTGAGCTGTAATTTTCTATGGTTTCTATATGTTACTGATTCTACCCACTTCCCTGGTTACCTTGCTCAGGGACAACCTGATGATGTGAAATCGAATTGGACTCCACCTGAACTCCATATAGCGGGGGCAATTTAAACTCCTTCCAATTTGTAAGATGAATGATATTGGATGTCGTCCAAGTCAGCTCACTCTAGAGCAATCTAAGCAATTCCATTTTCCCACTCTATTCCCAAAACCCTGTCATTTATTTTTGGCTGAGCTGCCCATCCACTTTCCTTCCAAATTCACTTGTCGCCTCTGCTTCCATGACCCCCATAGGCAGTGAGTTCCAGGATTCAAAAGTTAAGACATCACAATATTTGCTCCTGGGAGGAAGGAGTTGGAATTTCTACCCCAAGTTAACACTGTAGTGAAGTGAGTTCAGTGAGGCTTCACTTTCAATGAACAATTTCCATATTTCAATAAAGCAGAATGGAATGGAATTCATCTTATAACACGATTATTAGTGACTGTCTTGACAATATAGGTATCTGAGGGCTGTCCCAAAGAATCTCTACAGCGCAAAAGGAGGCAATTCAACCCATCAAGTCTGCACCGACTCTCCAAAAGAACTCCTCCACCGATCTCTGTGACCTTGCACATTTACCATGGCCAATCCACCTAACCTACACCTTCGGGTACTCCAGTTTTGGACTATGGGAGGGAACTGGAGTACCCGGAGGAAACCCATGCAGACACAGGGAGAACATGCAAACTCCACACAGACGGTCACCCAAGGCCAGAATCAAACCCAGGTCCCTGGCACTGTGAGGCAGCAGTGCTAACCACTGTGCCACCGTGCCATCCTCTTGCACGCTGCCAGGGGTGAGGCACTTTGGTGATATTTTAAGCAGAGAATTGTTGTGCTCAAGAATGCATCACCTGAAAGGGAAGCAGATTGAAAAGTAGCTTTCAACACTGAATTAGATATATACTGAAAAAAGAAAAAAATGCAGGCCTATGGGGAAAAAGGAGGCAGAATCGTACTAATTGGATAACTCTTCCAAAGAGCTAGCATATGCACAATGAACTTGAATCGTCTTCTGTGCCGTTAGATTCTATAATTCAATTGCTATGCTCGCAAATGCCCTTCAACACTGTGAAATGTTCCTGGTGAATTCATGAATGTCAATATTTTCAACCACAGGGCCTGAGCAGTGTGCTGAATAAAAGATCAGATGGGTAGATTTGCAATATATTTTGCTGAAGTGACTCTCCATTCAAATCAGTATTACAGAATACTAATTACAACCCCACCATTTCTAGTGGCTGAGGGGCAGCCACCCACTTGCTTTTCGACAAGAAAGTTGAATGGTGCTTAAGATCTAAAGCTGTTAAACTCCATGTGAAGGCCAAAAGGCTGCAAAGTGCCTGGTGGAAGTATTTCACAAATTGGAAATCCACCCTCTTGTCTTTCAAATGGATATTAATATGAGAGCCAGTTCAAATGGTCTTCTTAGCGTTTGATAAGGTCCCACATGGGCGGCTTATGATAAAAGTAAGGAGGTGTGGAATAGAGGGAAAGTTGGCCGATTGGATAGGTAACTGGCTATCTGATCGAAGACAGAGGGTGGTGGTGGATGGAAAATTTTCGGACTGGAGGCAGGTTGCTAGCGGAGTGCCACAGGGATCAGTGCTTGGTCCTCTGTTATTTGTGATTTGTATTAATGACCTAGAGGAGGGGGCTGAAGGGTGGATCAGTAAATTTGCTGATGATACCAAGATTGGTGGAGTAGTGGGATGAGGTGGATGGCTGTTGTAGACTGCAAAGAGACATAGATGGGATGCAAAGCTGGGCTGAAAAATGGCAGATGGAGTTTAATCCTGATAAATGTGAGGTGATTCATTTTGGAAGGACAAATTTAAATGTGGATCACAGGGTCAAAGGTAGGGTTCTGAAGACTGTGGAGGAACAGAGAGATCTTGGGGTCCATATCCACAGATCTCTGAAGGTTGCCACTCAAGTGGATAGAGCTGTGAAGAAGGCCTATAGTGTGTTAGCTTTTATTAACAGGGGGTTGGAGTTTAAGAGCCGTGGGGTTATGCTGCAACTGTACAGGACCTTGGTGAGACCACATTTGGAATATTGTGTGCAGTTCTGGTCACCTCACTATAAGAAGGATGTGGAAGCGCTGGAAAGAGTGCAAAGGAGATTTACCAGGATGCTGCCTGGTTTGGAGGGTAGGTCTTATGAGGAAAGGTTGAGGGAGCTTGGGCTGTTCTCTCTGGAGCGGAGGAGGTTGAGGGGAGACTTAATAGAGGTTTATAAAATGATGAAGGGGATAGATAGAGTGAACGTTCAAAGACTATTTCCTCGGGTGGATGGAGCTATTACAAGGGGGCATAACTATAGGGTTCATGGTGGGAGATATAGGAAGGATGTCCGAGGTAGGTTCTTTACGCAGAGAGTGGTTGGGGTGTGGAATGGACTGCCTGCAGTGATAGTGGAGTCAGACACTTTAAGAACATTTAAGTGGTTATTGGATAGGCACATGGAGCACACCAGGATGATAGGGAGTGGGATAGTTTGATCTTGGTTTCAGATAAAGCTCGGCACAACATTGTGGGCTGAAGGGCCTGTTCTGTGCTGTACTGTCCTGTGTTCTATGTTCTATGTTCTAAATATCCCACAGCAAAACGGGAAGAAGAGCATTTCTCTGCTGTTCTGGCCAACATTGCTCCTTCAACCAAAACATAAATGAACAAGTCATTTATCTCATTTGCTTTTTGTTGTACCCAGCTATGTGTAAACTGGTTGTCACATTTGCTGGCCCATCAGTAGTGAATGCACTTTGAAAGTCATTCATTAAGGGGTGAAGTACTTTAGGATATGATCAAGTAATGGATAGACCTGAATTTTCACCAAGTCGAAAGGGCTCCACAGTTTAGCCAGAACAGAGTGTGGCACCAACCATTTTCACCAGGTTGGCAGGGGAAAGAGTTGTAATTTTCACTTCCACGGCACATCCACATGTAAAAGTGCAGTTTCCTTCAAACAGAAGCAATTTTCATTACTGACATTTTTAAAGCATAGCTCAAGGCCTCTAGGCCCTTCAATGAAGAAGACACAATTGGACTCAAAATGCTAACTCAATTTTCTCTTACCACAGATGCTACCAGACCTGTTGGATTTTTTCAGCATTTTCTGTTTTAGTGTCTCGGACCCACAGTTAGTCCAATGTTAGTCCTCTATAAGAACGCCCTCTTAACACTTCTTCATCTAACTCCATCGATTTATCATTTGATCCCTTTCTCTCATGTGTTTGTCAAGACTTCTCTTAAATGTATCTACGTAAATTGTTTCATCTGCTCCTAGTGTTAGTTAGTTCCACATTCATATCAGGAAAAAAGCATAAAATATTACATATAATATTAAATCACCATAGTCTGCTCTCCCTATTGAGAGCAAGAGCTGACTGATGGTGATTTAACCTGAGAATCACCACACTTCAGGCAAGGGGCAAAGTTGAGAAGGCCAGGCCTTCATAAATAACCTCAGCCAGCACAGGAATTGAACCCACACTCTTAGCATCACTCACCATCTGCCCAGCCAACTGAGCTAAAACGGCAGCTAATGTAATGTATGCACACACATATTCCCTGGATATAAAAGTTTCTTCTGAACACCACATTGAATTTATTGGTGACTGTTTTACATTAACAGCAACATAGCTGGGTATATTTTCTCTGAATTCTACCTTGTAGAACCATTCATGATTTTAAAGGCCATCTTTGGGTAATGCCCTCAGCTTTTTCTTTTCAATGAGGAAGAGCTCTAGCCTGTTTAGTTCTTCCTGAAAGTTATAACCTTTCCGTTCTGGTGTCAACCTTGTAAATCCTTTTAACACTTCCTCTGAGGCTTCTGCAATCAGCTAGTCTCCATCACCAGTGTGCAATCCTCTGGAATAATCAAGCCCATATGGAACTGAAGAAGTTGCACCCTGTAAATCTCTGTCTCTAAATTGATGGAACTTTTCCTGATTGAATTTTATAAAGGTGTTTGTTCCCACTCATCTGCTGGAATTAATCTGAGACGCACAGTCTTTCCTTTTTGCTGAGTACCCACGAAAAACGTAAAAGCTCAGAGCCTTACAAATTAGAGAGTGTAGCAGTTTATTCAGATCGTAGAATCATTGAATCGATGTTAATAATTGAACAATTTCAAATAGCACTGACTATTTACTGTTGCTGCCCACCACAATCGCCTTACAATCAAACCAGCAGTCAGCAACACTCAATAGGCAGCATTGTGAAAGAATGATCGGGTTTCCGTAGCTAACATGTCACTTAAAAATAATCCCAGTTGGCTTTTCTTTCACCAACTCGCAATGAAATATTGCCTCAACATTGTGGTGGTCAGTATTCTGGAAAAATATAGCAAAGGTCAGTCAGACACGGTGGCAGAGTGGTTAGCATTGCTACCTCACAGCGCCAGGGACGAGGGTTTGATTCTGACATTGGGTGACTGTCTATGTGGAGTGAGTACATTCTCCCCGTGTCTGTGTGGGCTTCCACTGGGTGCTCTGATTTTTCTCCCACACTCCAAAGATGTGTGGGTTAGGTTGATTGGTCGTTAAGTGTCAAGGGGATTGGCAAGGTAAATACAGGACGCTATTGGTGGGCCAAATGGCCTCCTTCTGCACTGTAGGGATTCTATTCTTCCATGAAGGGCTAGCATTCTTTCTTTGGCTATTGTAGCTGCTGTAATGTACTCGCTCTGTAGAAATTTGGCACCATTCAGGTTTTCTGGCTGTAAATTGAGTTGCCATACATTGTAACATTGCCAGACAGTTCTGCATGTAGATTGCTTTGGTATGTCTCATCTTTTGAATTTGTCTCATGGAAGCTGAGATTGCGCGATGACACACAACTCCCAGAACTCTAACTCCATTCGGGATTTTGTACAAGATAAATCCTATGACATAGGTGAAACAGGACATAAAATAAAGACATTAGCAGAGCTAATTATCAAATACCATTGATAACCCACAGACAATTAATACTGCAAAGAGTTTTATACATGTCTCACCAGTCTACTATTCAGTTTGTCTCATAGTGAAAATATATGGACAGAAATGTAACCAAAACATTAATAAAACATGCACCACAAGGCTCACTTTGGCAGATCGAGAATCAGATTAACATCTTGTCCAAAGTAACTTTCTGAGCAATTTAAAAAAAATGTTAGGTGCAATTATTCTGATGATTATAAAATGAAAAATGAAAGAATGCTCAGCAGGTCTGGCAGCACCTGTGGAGGGAGAAATGTTTCAGGTCTGTGAGCTTTCGACAGAATTGGAAAAAGTTAGCGATGTAGCAGTTTTTAAGCAAGTGGGGGAGGAGGTGGCAAAAAGAACAATAGAAAAGATCTGTGATAAGGTAGGCGACAGAAGAGATTAAATGACATTAGAGTTAACGGTGCAAAGCAACAAAATATGTGTCTCGAGGAGGTGTGAATGGCAGTGTCAAGAACAGCTGTTGTCTTAGAGCAATAAAAAAGAGAAAAACAAGAGTGACAACCCAAAACCAGCAAAGATGGAAATGAAATTGTGGCAGAAGTTATTCTCTGCAAATGTTGAACTCAGTGATGATTTCAGAAGGGTGTGAAGTGCCTCATTTAAAGGTGCAATGCTGTTCCTCAAGTTCATGTTGAGTTTCTTTGGAATACTGTGAGAGACGGAGGACAGAGGGGTCAGGGCGGATGCTGGGTGAAGAATTAAAATGATGGGTGACTGCAAACTCGGGGGGTTACACTTGTGGATTGAACAGGGGTGATCCGCAAAGTGGTCACCTCATCTGTATTTACATTGTGATCAAACGTTTCTAGTTCTAATGAAACATCAGTGACCTAGAATGTTACCCTTGTTGCTCTCTCGACAGATGCTGCCAGAGCTGCTGAGTGTTTCTCTTTGTATTTCAGATTTCCAGCATCTGCAGTATTGTGCTTTCGTTCTGATGATATCACAGAATCGGTTATCAAAGGGAATGTTTATGCTGTGGAGCGATTTGTCATGAACTTTTGATTCACTTGTGAAATATAGATAATAAGTAGAATTCATATTTAATTAGGATGTGAGACTTTAGAATTGAATAAATGGTTACCTTTGCTAAACAAGTCAACACTTTACTCCAAAACCTTTATGTACACACACACATATTCACACACACGCACACAGATATACACAAACATACAAACACACAGGGACATCTTACCAGATGGAACTTTTCCAATGGGAATGGAATTTACTGGGAACTTGAAAAGCCTTTGATATCAGCATCCTGGTACAGACCACTAAGGACCCAGATATCATAGCATGATAGTATCCCAGGAAAAATAGAATATTTAAACTCTGTCTATTCCACATTCTAAATAACTTATTATTTTAAGAAAGTAAATGTTAACGGGGCATCATAATATACCAGGGTCAACTTTGCCTGCAAAAGGGGATATTGATGTGTTTTTATTTTCAAAGAAGGATTCGTCACACATTGGTTATCGAGGATACAGAAAACCTTCTTAAGTTATTATCAATTAATTAAAAATCATGAATCAACTTAATTGGAATATTGCACATCACTCTGACAAGATTCAACTTTTGCTGAACTGAAAGAAAGAGGAATTCTTTGACCTTTTGAAGACCTTCTCGTGAACAAAGGAATCTTAACCTGGCCATTTAAAATTTAAATCGCTTTTTACAAATTGGGAAAATAAGAAACAAGTAAAAGTCATTATAGGCATTGCCACTTGAAGATATTACAAACAGTTATTAATCAAATAAATGCTCACAATGTTCACTTAATAAAGCAATTCTCAATAATTAAATAATTATCAATAATCGATATGATATAGCCTTATTAAAGGGGTAGGGATTTATGCAAAAGGTGTAAAGGCAGCATGGTGGCACAGTGGTTAGCATTGCTGCCTCACAGTGCCAGACACCTGGGTTCAATCCTGGCCTTGGGTGACTGTGTGGAGTTTGCATGTTCTCCCTGTGTCTGAATGGGTTTCCTCCAGGTGCTTTGGTTTCTTCCCACAGTCCAAAGATGTGCAAGTTAAGTGGATTGGCCATGTTAAATTATCCCTTAGGGTCCCCTAGGTGAGTACACTCAGAGGATTAGTGGGGTAAGTACTTGGGGTTATGGGGATAGGACCTGAATAATAATACACACAAATTTTCGTCCTTTCTTCTATTGAGTACCTCATCACAGAAACATCACGAGAAGTGTTACGTCTTGGGAGCAACAATAGCAATGAAATAAATGATCCATTTGATCTATTTTTGGAGCTACAGACTGAGAGGAAAATATTATTTTTCAGACTGTACCGTGGAAATTTGAACAATGTTAACATCCAGGTGGGACTGTGATTTAACACCTTATCAGGGAAGGGGAGGGAGGCTTGAACCTTCAACTGCTTATGCAGAGGCAGGATGATCAGAGCTGGTCCAAGCTTGCATATCAAAAGAATAAACAGCCAACTAACTGCAATTGATACAAGCCAGCAAAAGCCTGGTTATCAAAGGAAAAACTTCTCCCTTAATTTCACTAACTTAACTGTGATCCTAAAAGCCATTCTTGAGTGATACACAGCTTTTAAAAAATTTGTTCATGGGATGTGGGCATCGCTGACTGGGCCAGCATTTATTGCCCATCCCTGAGGGCATTTGAGAGTCAATCACCTTGCTGTGGATCTGGAGTAGGCAGACCAGGTAAGGGTGACAGATTTCCTTCCCAAAAGGGCATTAGTGAATCAGATGGGTTTTTACAACAATCAGCAATGATCATCAATAGACTTTTAATTCCAGATTTTTTGACTGAATTCAAACTTCACCATCTGCCTTGTTGGGATTCAAACGTGGGTCCCCAGAGCATTACCCTGGGTCCTGGGATCACTAGTCCAGCGACAATACCATTACACTACTGCCTCTCCATCTGACCTGCCTATGAAATCACATTTGCAGGAGATTTTTCTTACTAATGCTAGTCTATCATAAAGTTGGATAACTGCCCAATCATGTATCTTTAATTCTACTTCCTGATCATAAAGACCAATGTATTCATTAAAAGGGTGAAATTTGTGCTCATTTATTTGTGCAAATCTAACACCATCCTTTGCAAATTTAGATTCCTTTTCTTTCCAAACTGTTACTGCCACTGTTCTTATGAATCAGATTGAATAGATGGGTTATAGTGCTCTGTGTAAGTAGCAAGACCTGTGTCATGCATTTCAAAATGGGATATTACAAAGTACATATTGGCCACTGACTATTCAATTCAGAATAGGAATTGTTCCTGTGAATATCTTCAGTGTGTCATTCCAGCCGTAAATATCATGCTGTCAGACTGATCAAGATCAATTAATTCTTTTCTAATTTCAGATATCATTGCAGCTTTGTTGGATCTGAATACAAATGGCATTACTCCCACGCAATGGCTTCCGGTGAGATTAGCATCTTTCCATCAAGTGAAAAAATATTAAACTCATTACCATGCTATCTACACAGTGCAACATTTCATTTATTTTACAGACTTTAGTCCTCTTGGGCTTTTGACTGCTTCATGAACAATATGGGCATTTCAGTGACAACTCATGTGTATTACAGTGTCTATTGTCATTGCTTTGAATGGTGACTGCAAAATTACTACTGATGTCAATCAAATAATGCCACGATAATACTGAAAATATGACACTGTGGAAAATTACCACTGAGCAAAAGGAAAACCACGGGCTAATTTTTGTTCTTTGCAACTGAGATTGGTGTTTATACGGGTAAAATCATAAACAAATTCATAAGTCGAAGTTCCTTGTGTTGTGTGCATATTCTACAATTCCAGAGTACAACATTTCCAACTAGTGCCTAACCATGGGTGTAATGGATGAATATTTTATAGGCTGCAATCCCTTTAAACCTTGTCATCAAGCCATGGCTTCTGCAATGCTTACGTATATCTTTACAAGTTTAAATTAGCTAACAGCAATCTCTTTTATTGGTTAACATCAGAAATCTAATATTGCTGCTTCAACAGCGAGGTGAAAAATGCCATATTAAGTGCTGACAGGCAGCTGAGAGGAGCTAACCAACATTATTGTATTAATGGTTAGCTTAAAGGTGAGGTGCAATCTTCTCTATCGATGTAAAAGCCTAAAAGGTTGCAAAGCAATGTACAGACAAACTTCCTGTTGCCAAATCAATGCTTTACCTATTCTACCTATTCTAGTTAATTCTGTTCAAATCTCTCAATGGCTTCATCCCAACGCCTCTTTGTAACTTTTCCTAGTCCAACAAGTTTCACAATCAGTAAGGATAGGCAACAATATCTCCTTCACGATTATCCTCAACACCGGTGCCCCACAAGGCTATGTCCTCAACCCCTTACTATACTCCTTATATACCTATGACTCTGTGGCCAAATTCACCTCCAACTCGATTTTCAAGTTTGCTGACGACACCACCATAGTGGGTCGGATCTCAAACAGCGATGAGACAGAGTACAGGAATGGGATAGAGAATCTGGTGAACTGGTGCGGCGACAATAATCTCTCCCTCAATGTCAACAAAACGAAAGAGATTGTCATCGACTTCAGGAAGCGTAAAGAAGAACATGTCCCTGTCTACATCAATGGGGAAGAAGTAGAAAGGGTCGAGAGCTTCAAGTTTTTAGGTGTCCAGATCACAACAACCTGTTCCGGTCCCCCATACTGACACTATAGTTAAGAAAGCCCACCAACGCCTCTACTTCCTCAGAAGACTGGGGAAATTTGGCATGTTGGCTATGACTCACCCCACATTTACAGATGCACCATAGAAAGCATTCTTTCTGGTTGTATCGCAGCTTGGTATGGCTCCCTGCCCTACCCAGAACTGCAAGAAACTACAAAAGGTCATGAATGTAGCCCAATCCATCACACAAACCAGCCTCCCATCCATTAAGTCTGTCTACGCTTGCCGCTGCCTCGGCAAAGCAGCCAGTATAATTAAGGAGCCCACGCACCCCGGACATTCTCTCTTCCACCTTCTTCCATCGGGAAAAAGACGCAAAAGTCTGAGGTCACATACCAACTCACTCAAGAACAGCTTCTTCCCTGCTGCCATCAGACTTTTGAATGAACCTACCTTGCATTAAGTTGATCTTTCTCTACACCCTAGCTATGACTGTAACACTACATTCTGCATTCTCTCGTTTCCTTCTCTATGAATGATATGCTTTGTCTGTATAGCGCGCAAGAAACAATACTTTTCAGTGTATATTAATACATGTGACAATAATAAATCAAATCAAATCAAGTTTCCAAGATTTCTCCATTTCTGCAATTCTGGTCTCTTGTGCAAGCCAACTCTTCTGCCAATCCAATTGTGTATGGCACATACCTTCAACCAACTGGGCTCTAAGCTGCAAAGCTCTAGAATTTCTACCCCTACCCCTCCAAACCTCTTTGTTTCTCCAACTCTCTTCTCACTGTAGATATTCCATAAACCTGAGCTTTCACCAAACATTTTGTCACTTGTCTGAATGTCTTTCTTTGGTTTGTTGTAAATTTATGATTGTGCTCTGCAAAACACCACAGGACACTCTCCTACGTCAAAGATAATTGTATGTCAGCAGGTTGCTGAATGGGACACTTTCCTGCATTCAAGATAATTGTATATCAGCCAGTTGCTGACGTTGCTGTATCCCTGATGCCTGGAACCATGCACATTCCCTGAGGTTCCTGAATACAGTTTGAGCATTATCTGAAACCCTTGCGGCGAGTTGCATCTCAGATAAGTTTGGTTTTCGGAACCATGTATAAACTTACATTACAATTGCCTAAGCCTAAATTAGCTACATCTAAAGTAAACAAAATGGCTAGAAAAAAGAAGTGTCACTGAATAATAAATAATGGTATCTATAATAAGATTCTTTTTGACATGTTCACCATGAAATTGACCAAGTGAACAGTGCAGACAAAGAGCTGGACTTCTCGTGGTAAAGATACATGAAGTTAAAAGAAGTGTGATTTTTGGATATGTTCAGTTTTCAGATTTACGAATAAAGGATACTTGACCTGTAACAAAAACAACTGTGTGTTTAATAATGCCTTTCCTTGTTACTTTTTAAAACATACATTAGTTTAGAAAGGGACACAGTCTTTTCAATGGAGTTTCCTCTCCAATAGCAGTGGTTGTGAATGAGGAGAGAGACAGCTGGTGGCTTGTACAACCAATTCTGCATCTTTACTGAAGTCACCAGTATCAGAGTTTTGGTTGACCTCAGGTGTATGAGTCTTAGAAGAGTCACTTCAGAGTCAGACTGGACTTGAAACGTGAGCTGTTTCTCTCTCCCAGATGCTGCTGAGCGTTTCCAGCATTTTCTGTTGTCAATGTATGAAACATGTGTAATCATCCACATTATTTTTCTTCATTACTTGCATGGATGGCATGGTAGCACTACTGCCTCACAGCACCAGGGACCCTGGTTCAATTCCCAGCTTGGGTGACCGTCTGTGTGGAGTCTGCATGTTCCCCCCATGTCTGTGTGAGTTTCCTCTGGGTGCTCCAGCTTCCCCCCACCCCCCAGTCTGAAAAAGGTTCTGGTTAGGTGCATTGGCCATATTAAATTCTACAGTTATGCAAATTGCTTTAGCAGTTGCTGGAAGATAGATGAGTTTTTCTTGTTGATTCACGCTTAAGCTCTCACTCCAAGATGAATGTATTCTGAGTGACTGAGCCACACAGAGGGAAGGTACACTGCAATTCTGATAGATAAAGGCCAGTCTATAAAATGAAGGGCCAGTCATTTAAAACTGAGATGCGTATAAATTATTTCTCGCAGAGGGTGGAAAATCTGCGGAATTCTCTGTCCAAAAAGTAGTGGAGGCTGGATCATAAGTGTTTAAAATGGAAGTGGATAAATATTTGATAAATTGAGGAATAGAGGGCTATGGGGAAATAGTACAGAAAAGGAGTTCAGGCTGGCATAGATATGCAATGATCATATTGAATAGTGAGGCAGGCTTGAAGGGCCTGGTGGCCCACTCCTGCTTTTATTTCTTGAGTTCCTGTGAGTCATCCAGCAGCACTAAAAAAGATTGGAATTCCAGTTATTCTTTCAAGCTTCTATGAGACTGATAACTCAGCCAACTAACCTGGCTGAGAAGTCGTATACTTTGCTGTTTTTATGAGAGTATTCCAATTAAAACAAAGCAGTTGAAAGGAATGAAGTTGGCCCACTCAGCTAAGACAGCAGTGGTATGCTGCAATTGATTCCAATCCGTGTCAACCCACCCAACACTGGCAACAGCTTATACTGAGAGCACACCTTTAATAATACTTCACCTTGCTTCACAGAAATACATTTATAAAAAGTATGACACTAAGCCACATAAGGAGGTACTAGGTCAGATTGGTCAAACGGGAAGGCTTTAAGAAGTATTTTAAAGATGGATAGTGAGGTACAGAGGCAGAGAGGTGAAGAGAAGTTACTCCAGAACTTGGAGTCTAGAGCCATCTGAAGGCATAGCTGCCAATTGATGGAGTGATTAAAACTGGGGATGCACAAGAGGCCAGAGTTAGAGGAGTGCAGATAGTTCAAAGGGCAGTGGGCCGGAGGAGTAAACGGATAGGAAAGGTCAAAGCCATGAAGGGATTTGAAAGTAAGAATTAAAATCTTAAGCTCTGGGAGCAAATATGGGTCAGTGAACACAGAACGGAACTTACGGCGAGAAGGCACCAACAGCAGATCTTTGGTGACCTCAAGTTTATGAAGGGTAGAATGTGGGAGCCCAACCACAGGAGCACTGGAATAGTCAAGTCTGGAGGTAATGAAGGCATGAATGGAAATTCCAGCAGCAGTTAAGCTGAGACAAGGGTGAAGCTGCACAATGTTACGGAGGCGCAAATAGGTTCTCTTATGATGGCAGAAGCTCATCTCAGTATCAAATTTGACAGAAGGCTGGAATTTTCCAAACCCACCATGATGAGTAAAAGAATGACTAGAGTAAGATTAGGGCCAGTCAAGGACAGTAATGGGAAGTTGTGCGTGGAGTCTGAAGAGATAGGAGAGGCACTAAATGAATATTTTTCGTCGGTATTCACACTGGAGAGGGACAGTGTTGTCGAGGGGAGTACTGTGATGCAGGCTGTTGGACTGGATGGGATTGATGTTCATAAGGAGGAGGTGTTAGCAATTCTGGAAAGGGTAAAAATAGATAAGTCCCCTGGGCTGGATGGGATTTATCCTAGGGTTCTCTGGGAGGCTAGAGAGGAGATTGCAGAGCCTTTGGCTTTGATCTTTGTGTCGTCATTGTCTACAGGAACAGTGCCAGAAGACTGGAGGATAGCAAATGTTGTCCCCTTGTTCAAGAAGGGGAGTAGGGACAACCCTGGTAATTATAGACCGGTGAGCCTTACTTCTGTTGTGGGCAAAGTATTGGAAAGGATTATAAGAGATAGGATTTATAATCACCTGGAAAGGAATAATTTGATTAGGGATGGTCAGCACGGTTTTGTGAAGGGTAGGTCGTGCCTCACAAGCCTTATTGAATTCTTTGAGAAGGTGACTAAAGAGGTGGATGAGGGTAAAGCGGTTGATGTGGTGTATATGGATTTCAGCAAAGCGTTTGAGAAGGTTCCCCATGGTAAGCTTTTGCAGAAAATACGGACACATGGGATTGAGGGTGATTTAGTGGTTTGGATCAGGAATTGGCTAGCTGTAAGAAAACAGAGGGTGGTGGTTGATAGGAAATATTCATCCTGGAGTTCAGTTACTAGTGGTGTACCGCAAGGATCTGTTTTGGGGCCACTGCTGTTTGTCATTTTTATTAATGACTTGGATGAGGGCGTGGAAGGATGGATTAGTAAATTTGCGGATGACACTAAAGTTGGTGGAGTTGTAGACAGTGCGGAGGGAAGTGGCAGGTTACAGAGGGACATAGATAAGCTGCAGAGCTGGGCTGAGAGGTGGCAAATGGAGTTTAATGCAGAAAAGTGTGAGGTGATTCACTTTGGAAGGAGTAACAGGAATACAGAGTACTGGGCTAATGGTAAGATACTTGGTAGAGTGGATGAACAGAGGGATCTGGATGTCCATGTGCATAGATCCCTGAAAGTTGGCACCCAGGTTGATCGGGTTGTTAAGAAGGCGTACGGTGTGTTAGCTTTTATTGGTAGAGGGATTGAGCTTCGGAGCCAGGAGGTCATGCTGCAACTGTACAAAACTCTGGTGCAGCCGCACTTGGAGTATTGCGTACAGTTCTGGTCACCATATTATAGGAAAGATGTGGAAGTGTTGGAAAGGGTGCAGAGGAGATTTACTAGGATGTTGCCTGGTATGGTAGGAAAATCGTATGAGGAAAGGCTGAGGGGCTTGAGGTTGTTTTTGTTAGAGAGAAGAAGGTTAAGAGGCGACTTAATAGAGGCATACAAGATGATCAGAGGATTAGATAGGGTGGATAGTGAGAGCCGTTTTCCTCGGATGGTGATTGCTAGCACGAGGGGACATAGCTTTAAATTGAAGGGTGAGAGATATAGGACAGATGTTAGAGGTAGGTTCTTTACTCA
Source organism: Mustelus asterias (assembly GCF_964213995.1). Classification (NCBI taxonomy): domain Eukaryota; kingdom Metazoa; phylum Chordata; class Chondrichthyes; order Carcharhiniformes; family Triakidae; genus Mustelus; species Mustelus asterias. The sequence continues at coordinate 102,838,284 of NC_135803.1, forward strand.
GAGAGTAGTAAGGGCGTGGAATGCCCTGCCTGCAGCAGTAGTGGACTCGTCAACATTAAGAGCATTCAAATGGTTATTGGATAAACATATGGATGATATTGGAATAGTGTAGATTAGAGAGGCTTTAGATTGGTTCCACTGGTCGGCACAACATCGAGGGCCGAAGGGCCTGTACTGCGCTGTAATGTTCTATGTTCTATGTTCTATGATGAATACAGCGAACCAGCCAAAACCCCATTGAATTCATCAGCACCAGTAAATACTGCTGAAAGGTTGTGAACAGACTGACTTAATCTCAGACAGTTGTCAGGGAGAGGGATGGAGTCAGTAGCTAGGGAAAGGGGTTTGTATCGCAGAATGAAAATATTGGCTTCAGTCAAAATATTCAATTGGAAGAAATTTCTGCGCATCCAGTACTGGATAGTTGGATAAGCATTCTGATCATTCACCAACATTGATGGGGCACAGGGACTATCTCAATGGGAAACCAAGCCTGTGTAACTGCTGTTTCGGGAGTCCCATTGGATTCTCCACCCCCTCCAACTTTTTCACCTAGGAAAACAGGGGTGAAAAATTCTGCCCCACCCCCCTCCCCGCCCGAAGAGGTACCTGTAATTTGCAGTTGCTGTTAATGTCAATCTGGTGGAAGCATCTCAAACAACAGAATTACACCTTTCCACAAGAAATAGAAAAGCCCCTCAAAAAATTGGGGCAGAATTTTCCTGTCCTGTCCACCAGGGAAATCATAGCGAACGGGGCACAGACCGTGCAAAGGTCCGTTGATCTTGGGTGGGATTTTCCGGTCTTGGGATGAGCGTGGCTGGAAAATCCCGCCCTTGATTTCTAATTCTCCAACTTGTTTAGTTAGAATTTGGGCTTGAGTAACTTAGTACTGAAGATTGTATAAAAGAGTTAAAGGGGGAGGGATGTGGGTATTGCCCCTTTAAGGACAACGCAGCAGAAGAGGGTCACTTGGCTTGGGGGACAAATTGGGACTGAGAGTGGATAATCACCCCAGGATGTGGTGCCCTCTCTTAGGCAGAAGACAGTCTGAAGGTATGTAGAAGACATGTTGGGAGTGGGGTATCTGATGGGCTGCTCCAGGGCAGCCAAGAGGCTGCAAGCCTTTGTACAGTTTTTTCTTGTTAATAAATACCCTTTGTATTTCTGACAAAGTTAGTGAGAGTGCATCATTACAGTAACAACTTGTCCATCAGGCTGCATCACGCTTTGTATCACAATATCTCAATGATGAGGCAGAGCTGTGGCAGTGAAGGAAAGAAAAGGAAGTAAATTCTGCATCTGGATCCCACTACCTTGTGGAACACTTGAAGACCACAGTAACACTTGATTGGTTGGATAGATCAAATTTCAACCGTCTAGCTAGCAAAATGTCTGGTGAGAATTGTTTATTGTAGAGCCCCAGTAAATTCTGTGTAAATGGACAAAACAGATTACTCCTTTTAACTACACACAATGGCACTTATTGCTTCTTGGTCGCACCATCTTGTTTTACTGCTTTTCAACAGCCCCACGGGCTTTAATCTTAAAATGAAGTTTCCCTCCATCAAGACTGTGTTGGTTGAATGTCCAGTTTGAAAATTGAATGAAAAAAAGGAATTCGCTTCCTTGCAGTCTTCAATTCTTCAGCAGCAATTTGTATTTGAAAATATAGCTAAATATAGCAGATCTTTAAACTCAGCAGGGTTCACAACTGGTTATGTTAGTAAGAAAGAGTGGGACATACCTGCATTTCTTGGATTCCTATGTTGCTGGTTGTCTGTATCATTAAAGCTGACAAATGAGGCCTAATTAATGCTGTGTGCGAGAGCAGCTTCATGCTCCTGACTCACCACCAACAACCAACTTCACTTCACGTCAGGCCTATCGCTGCAGGCCGATGAGCCAAAAATTCAGCAAATCCGACCAGCACCCATCAAAATGAACCTCTCTGTCACAATGATTTTATGATGTGGAGATGCCGGCGTTGGACTGGGGTAAACACAGTAAGAAGTTTAACAACACCAGGTTAAAGTCCAACAGGTTTATTTGGTAGCAAAAGCCACACAAGCTTTCGAGGCTCTGAGCCCCTTCTTCAGGTGAGTGGGAATTCTGTTCACAAACAGAACTTATAAGACACAGACTCAATTTACATGAATAATGGTTGGAATGCGAATACTTACAACTAATCCAGTCTTTAAGAAACAAAACAATGGGAGTGGGGAGAGCATCAAGACAGGCTAAAAAGATGTGTATTGTCTCCAGACAAGACAGCCAGTGAAACTCTGCAGGTCCACGCAACTGTGGGAGTTACAAATAGTGTGACATAAATTCTGATTCTAGGATCGCATGATAAAGACTCAGGAGGAAAAAAGCAGAAATATTTATGTGAAATAGTGTGACATAAACCCAATATCCCGGTTGAGGCCATCCTTGTGTGTGCGGAACCTGGCTATCAGTTTCTGCTCCGCGACTCTGCGCTGTCGTGTGTCGCGAAGGCCGCCTTGGAGAACGCTTACCCGAATATCAGAGGCCGAATGCCCGTGACCGCTGAATACAGAAACTCGGCACACATGGAGCAGTTGAACCAGGAGCGCTCCTCGTCACAATGGATGTCTCAGCACTCTACACCAGCATCCCCCATGACGATGGCATTGCTGCAACGGCCTCAGTGCTCAGCGCCAACAACTGCCAGTTTCCAGATGCAATTTTACATCTCATCCGCTTCATCCTGGACCACAATATCTTCACCTTCAACAACCAGTTCTTCATCCAGACACACGGAACAGCCATGGGGACCAAATTTGCACCTCAATATGCCAACATCTTCATGCACAGGTTCGAACAAGACTTCTTCACCGCACGGGACCTTCAACCGGTGCTATACACTAGATACATCGATGACATTTTCTTCCTTTGGACTCATGGTGAACAATCACTGAAACAACTCTATGATGACATCAACAAGTTCCATCCCACCATCAGGCTCACCATAGACTACTCTCCGGAATCGGTTGCATTCTTGGACACGCGCATCTCCATTAAGGACGGTCACCTCAGCACCTCACTGTACCGCAAGCCCACGGATAACCTCACGATGCTCCACTTCTCCAGCTTCCACCCTAAACACGTTAAGAAGCCATCCCCTACGGACAAGCCCTCCGTATACACAGGATCTGCTCGGATGAGGAGGATCGCAACAGACACCTCCAGACGCTGAAAGATGCCCTCATAAGAACAGGATATGGCGCTAGACTCATTGATCAACAGTTCCAACGCGCCACAGCGAAAAACCGCACCGACCTCCTCAGAAGACAAACACGGGACACAGTGGACAGAGTACCCTTCGTTGTCCAGTACTTCCCCGGAGCGGAGAAGCTACGGCATCTCCTCCGGAGCCTTCAACATGTCATTGATGAAGACGAACATCTCGCCAAGGCCATCCCCACACCCCCACTTCTTGCCTTCAAACAACCGCACAACCTCAAACAGACCATTGTCCGCAGCAAACTACCCAGCCTTCAGGAGAACAGTGACCAAGACACCACACAACCCTGCCACAGCAACCTCTGCAAGACGTGCCGGATCATCGACACAGATGCCATCATCTCACGTGAGAACACCATCCACCAGGTACACGGTACATACTCTTGCAACTCGGCCAACGTTGTCTACCTGATACGCTGCAAGAAAGGATGTCCCGAGGCATGGTACATTGGGGAAACTATGCAGACGCTGCGACAACGGATGAATGAACACCGCTCGACAATCACCAGGCAAGACTGTTCTCTTCCTGTTGGGGAGCACTTCAGCGGTCACGGGCATTCGGCCTCTGATATTCGGGTAAGCGTTCTCCAAGGCGGCCTTCGCGACACACGACAGCGCAGAGTCGCGGAGCAGAAACTGATAGCCAGGTTCCGCACACACAAGGACGGCCTCAACCGGGATATTGGGTTTATGTCACACTATTTCACATAAATATTTCTGCTTTTTTCCTCCTGAGTCTTTATCATGCGATCCTAGAATCAGAATTTATGTCACACTATTTGTAACTCCCACAGTTGCGTGGACCTGCAGAGTTTCACTGGCTGTCTTGTCTGGAGACAATACACATCTTTTTAGCCTGTCTTGATGCTCTCCCCACTCCCATTGTTTTGTTTCTTAAAGACTGGATTAGTTGTAAGTATTCGCATTCCAACCATTATTCATGTAAATTGAGTCTGTGTCTTATAAGTTCTGTTTGTGAACAGAATTCCCACTCACCTGAAGAAGGGGCTCAGAGCCTCGAAAGCTTGTGTGGCTTTTGCTACCAAATAAACCTGTTGGACTTTAACCTGGTGTTGTTAAACTTCTTACAATGATTTTAGCCTCTGCCTCAGGGACCTATTTTCTATCCCACAGATTTACTAACACATATTCATCACCACTAAAGACCAAGACAGAAGCGTATGTTTTACATGACAAATTTCTCTGTTCACTGCACCAACTGAGGAAAACGAAAGACGATTTTCTGGGAATATTTTTCGCAAAATGTCACTGCAGTCTCAAACTATAATTCTTTGCCCTGTCAGAACATTTTAATCACTGGAAGAGACTAATTTTGCCGATAGCAGTCATGGTATTTTCTTTTCTCTCTCTGGTTTCCTCGCCTTTGCGGTCTTCATCTGCAGGAATAGGAGGTTAAATCTACCCATTGCACATTGCACATTCCCACTTTCTAGCTTCATCTACCAGGAGGGCCTGTCAAGACATTGCGTGCATACAGTCCAGAATATTCGACCCTGCAGCTTCCATAGATACTACTTGCCCTTTTGTACCTTGCCTGGTTCATGGGGCACAAGTTAGTTAGTGCACATATTTGCTCTCAATGTTGGCCAGTTAATAATCAGGAGTGGCTACTTTGGCTAGATTTGCCCTTCTGCACAAAGGGACCTTGAGGCCAAATGTGTAGGATTGTTTTTTGATCCAATTCATCTTGTGACTTCTAACACCAGGGTACATACACAGGCAGTGGTAACCATGGGACAATGGACAGGATTCTACACTTCCTTTCCGGTGGGTTTTTAGGTGCAGGGAGAGAGTGTGAAATTGAAGGGGTGGGATTCCTTGCCCAAACCACACAGTGATTTTACACTGAGACAGGCAATATCTGGGATGGAAAACCTGTCTTTGCCCCAATTAAGCCCCTTAAGTGGCATATTATTGGCCACTTAGGAGCTGTTTCCCACTCAGCCTCAATTTTAGGCTGGCGGGAGGATTGATCTTGCATGAAGGGAGGTCTGAAAATCAACAGAGTTAGATCTTGGGCAGGGAGGCATTAGAAGGCCCTCCCTGAAGATGATGCCCCCACTTCCTCCCACCCACATAAGGTCTGGTGGCCTCTGGACCTCTCCATCCATCCCTACTCCGGCCTCTCCCCCAAGACTCTGATCACACTCCCTCCCCCTCCCCGCTCTGACCCCCCACCAACGTGCAAGCCTTCCCACCCTGCACTGGGACCCCCTTGAACCTACCTGGGTTTCCGGTGCCCAAACTTAGGTTTCGCCATCCTCCTGTATTTCTCATAACAGGGTTAGGCAGGATAGATTCAGAAAGAATGTTCCCAATGGTAGGGGAGTCCAGAACTAGGGGTCATAGTTTGAGGATAAGGGGTAAACCTTTTAGATCTGAGGTGAGGAGAAATGTATTCGCCCAGAGAGTGGTAAATGTATGGAATTTGCTACCAGATTGTCATTGAGGCCAAAACGTTGTGTGATTTCAAGAAGAAATTAGATATAGCTCTTGGGGCTAAAAGGGTCAAGGAATATGGGGTAAGGGGTGATCAGGATATTGAATTTGATGATGAATGGCGGAGCAGGTTTGAAGGCCGAATGGTCTACTCCTGCTTTTAATTTCTATGTTTCTATGTTTCTTCTTCTGTCCACTCGAGTGTGAAATGGCTGCAGGGCACTTAGAGTCTGTGGATTCTTTGGATGTCGTGAAGTGAGATCCCGCCACCCAGGAAATTCAGGCACATGTCTTTATCTAGACATCACGTTACATGATTCCAGTACATGTACTCAGGGCTTTATTGAGACATCATTGGGCAGCCCCTGCCACCACCCTGGCTGAGATCAGTGAATGCCTCAGATTGAATCTGAGATTTTCCTTGTCGGACTTCACCACTTACTGAATGAAGTCACTGTGTCAGCAGGAAGCCGTCAGTCACAGTATTGAAGGCAAGGGAACGAATGCTTGGCTTACTTTTCATATTTTATTCTTTTATGCTCCTTGATTGATATTTCAAAATCTGGTTTGACTGTAATTCGCATCATTCTTAGAGACCATGCTCTTCCCTTATGAAAAATGGGGCTGATAACGTATAATTAAAATCTATCTGTTGCTGGGAGTCCAAGTGGTCGGTTTATGTTACATAATGAATGCTGGTCCCCTCTGAAAGTTATATTCCCATACCCGCATGCTAACTTAATTATTTGTCAAGCTGTCAGGGGTGTGAGGTCTATCATTTTCTCCATGTGAGGCAGGTGAGTCATGGAATACATACCTGATTCCAGTCCTGGAAAGCCCAAAGGAAGGTACCTAGAATTTTTTTAGTTCTTACAATTCAAATTTCCTCTAAATTTCTGACAATTTATTGAGAATACATGAGAAATTGATAAGCTAATAAATTTAAGCCCCAATCATAGAATCTATAGAATCCCTAGAGTGCAGAAGGAGGCTATTCGGCCCATCGAGTCTCCACCAACCACAATCCCACCCAACCCTACATATTTATCCTGCTAATCTCTTCACAGTAAGGGGCAATTTCGAAAGGCCAATCCACCTAACCCGCATATCTTTGGAGAGTGGGAGGAAACCGGAGCACCCATTGGAAAGCCACGCAGACATGCGGAGAACATGCAAACTCCACACAGACAGTGACCCAAGGCCGGAATTGAACCCGGGTCCCTGGCACTGTGACGCAGCAGTGCTAGCCTCTGTACCACCGTGCCGCCGCTATATTAATATGTAACGTAAACTGATCATTTGGACTCTCAGCAACTGATGGATTTTAATTAGAAGCTATCAGCCCCATTTTTCATAAGGGAAAGAGCATTGTCTCTAAGAATTATATCAATGAAAATAAGGCTGTCCAATATATGTTGCCACAAAGTTATCCCCCTTTAGTTAGAAAATATGACTTTACAATTTTCAACTGACTGAAAATTTTGCAATTTCAAATGAGACAGAATGAAGGTGAAAAACAAACAAGATACAATCAGGGGAGTGTGAAGAGAGAGATGTTTCCTATAATACAGAGACCCATTGAAACTCTTCACTGTTTGAGGACGAGATATTAAAATGCCAAAGTTCTGGATATTGAAACAATGGCTACCGCAGACAGACTCATTCAAAACTCCCTTGTAAATACACAGTGGGTGAAGTATAACAGGCAAGGCCAGCCATTGTAGGAAATTGCAAGAAAGACTTTGGCAGAAGAGACAGTCTAAAAGCTCCTTTGCTTTTTCTCTCGCACTCTCTCTCTTTGAATGAATGTATTATCCAGTTTGAGAAATCAGTGTTACCATAAACCTAGCAGCAAACCAAGATTTTATAATAATTACATCTGACCGCATCCAAGAAACCAGCTAACCTAAGTTAGCCGCAACATTTAAAATCTATGCCTCAAGATCAATCAAAGGACACTTATCCATGCATTCTTTGAACTTTTAAAAAAATTGGATTCTAACTTCTCTTATTTCCGATCCCTGTGTGTGTGATATTGTGTTTTTAGCATTTTGTTTTCTTGGGTTTATTGGTTAATAAATTTGCACTTTCTTTGACTCAAGAAAACCTTGTTTGATTGGCTTCTTATTTGGATTTGGAGAGAGAACAGAGCCTACATTTTGAGTCTGCATTCAGACTTAATGCTGTCTGTCTGTGACACAGATGCTGTCAGATCTGCTGAGTTTTTCCAGTATTTTCTGTTTTTGTTTCAGATTCCAGCATCCGCAGTAATTTGCCTGCATCTAAATGTTTTTGAATTTTGGAGGTCAGTCATCTCAGTCCCAGGACACTGTTGCAGGGGTTCCCTAAGTTCAATTATCTCCTATTAATTTATCAATGAGTTTCCCTCCAGTATAAAGTCAGAAGAGGGGATGGTTGCTCATGATTCTACAATGTTCAGTACTAATCACAACTCCTCAGGTTCTAAAGCAGTCCATCCCCACATGGAACAAGACCATGGCAACATTCAAGCTTGGGCTGATAAGTGACAATTGAAATTCACACCTAACTAGTGCCAGGCAATGACCATCTCAAACAAGAGGGAGTTTAAACATTTCCACTTGACATTCCACAGAATTACCATCGCTGAATCCACCAATATCATTATCCTGCGGGCTTCCCATTGGCCAGGCTGTGGCTACAGGAGCAGGTCAGTGGTGGAAATTCTGTGGCGATTAACTCACCTTCTAACTCAACAAAGTCTGTCCATGATCTACAAGGCACAGGGAGAAATATGAGGGAATACTCTCCACTTACCTGGATTTGTGTAGTGCCAGCAACACTAAAGGTGTTTGATACCATCAACTCCATCCATCACTTTAAACATTTATTCTCTGCACAGTGGCTAAATTGTGTACCATTTACAAGATGAACTATAGCAACTCATCAAGACTCCTTCAACTGCATCTTCGAAAGCTGTAACCTATACCTCATAAAAGGACCATAACAGCAGAGACCACCACTACCTGCAAGTTCCTCTCCAAGCCACTCACCATCTTGACTTGGAAATATATCGCCGTTTCTTCAATGTTGCTGGGTCAAAATCCTGGAACTCACTCCCTAACAGCACTCTGGGTGCATCTACACGTCATTGGCTGGCAGCGGTTCAAGAAGGTGGCTCACCACCACATTCTCAAGGACAATTAGGGATGGGCAGTGAACCTGGGCCTTTCCCGGGATCTTCATATCCTAAGGGTAAATCGTTTTTAAAAAAAGACCTCAATTTGTATATCGCAAGGAAACAGACTTATTCTTCTATCACCATTCTCAGGGCCCACCCAAAGGTGGTGATGGTCAGACTCCCAGTGGAAACATGGGGGTGTGTGACCCAGTCTATTAACGCTCCAATTGGTCAGGATGGCCTCTGGTGTAATAACTATGCATAACTATGTTTTGAAAATCTGAGTGTGTGTGTGTATGTGTGTGTGTGTGTGTGAGTGTGTGTGACATCGGGTCATTTCTTATAATATCTTCCTTATCCTAAAATAGAAATTATTATCTGCGATATTGACAATCACTTAACATGCTGGTATGATATTCCTCGGCATTATTTTGACTAAGGTGTTAACCTTTTTATAATAATGTAAGTTTGAATGATTTTATTGAGGTTATAGTTTTGTACTATGATGTGTGGCTGATATGAGTTGGGGAGAGAGGATATGATTAATAGGGACAGTCCTTGGGAGAAAAGTGTCTTCAGGACTTCATTGATCCTCAATATATATAATTCTGTACTGATGGATTTTGCTTAATTGGAATGATTTAATAAATTGAGCAATTTCATTCCCACCTGATTCTCCGAATTAACTGGCCAGAGTGTCACATAGTCTGGTAATATTCTTTTGTTCAGTGATGTACGTGACTTAATTATGGCCTTCACACATTGCACATAGCAAATGCTTGCTCAGAGTCTGTGTCAGTCCAGGCCATTCCCTGTTTTATCATCTTAACTAAGCATGAAAATCTGCAATCATTGCAACAATCACTGTACAAAGGAAATAAAAAGCTCCGTTAGTCCACATGCAAAAGAAAGATGAAGAAAACTGAAGGGTCATTGAATGAAATGAGATTTTGCTAAGTTCAAATAAAACGGTGTCGTGAGTCTTGCACAAATAGATGTTATTGTCAGAAGCTTAAAAGGCCATCATCAGAAATTGAACAGGTTGGCAGAAATAAAGCACAATGGTGTAATAGTGATGTGGTTTAAAATATTAATATTCCACAGACCCAACTGAGAGGATTGGTGCTTTTTAATGTGGTGAGATAGACGGTTCTTTCACTAATATCTGGGCTCTGTGCATGTCAGTTCGTTGGTGTGTTAATGCTGTCTCTGTCTCAGCACATTTGTGGGTATCATTCAGAATCACTATGAGATAGCTAGAAAATGCTGAATAATTTCTTCCCCTGGAATCTTATGCAAGCAAGAGTCATATGGAGGGTTGCGTGGATGGTTGAAGTGTTTGGGCTCAATGATTAGAGAGCAGAAGGGTGCCCATGACTTCACCATGTGCAGGTGAACACAATGCAGGTGAACAGACCGGCAGCATGGTTTGGTTCAAATTCATAGGGAGATAAAGATATTAATCCTTTCACCTTAAGTTCTCAGTGTTGATGTCTAAGATATATCTCAGAGATAAGCGTAGCACAATATACTAAGCTATCTAATCCACACATAGTCGCACTGATTTCCAGTGACTCAAATGTAATCTTTTGACCTTAAGCTCAGGGTACAACTCAAATACACTAAGATTCAGGATAAGAGATCCTGCTAAAATTCCCCCTATTATCAGAGCATCTCTCCATATACATTTTCTTCTATTTGCATCTGGGACAGATGGAGGCAATTTTTCCCCCTCTTTCCCACCACTAGATGATTGGGGCAGCCTTAGCTTATGAACGAGGTAGCCTCAACTGCTTTACTGGGCAGGGAATTCCACAGATTCACAATCCTTTGGGTGAAGAAGTTCCTCTTCAACTCAGTCCTAAATCTGCTCTCCTTTATTTTGAGGCTATGCCTGCTAGTTCTAGTTTCACCCGCCAGTGGAAACAACCTTCCTGCTTCTATCTTATCTATTCCCTTCATAATTTTATATATTTCGATAAGATCCGCCTCATGCTTCTAAATTCCAATGAGTATAGTCCCAGTCTACTCAGTCTCCCCTCATAAACCAACCCTCTTAACTCTGGAATTATTATAGTGAATCTCCTCTGCACCCACTCCAGTGCCAGTGTATCCTTTCTCAAGTAAGGAGACCAAAACTGTACACAGTACTCCAGGTGTGGCTTCACCAGCACCTTATTTGGCTGCAATATAACCTCACTGTTTTTAAACTCCATCCCTCCAGCAATGAAGGACAAAACTCCATTTGCCTTCTTAATTACCTGCTGCACCTGCAAATCAACTTTTTGTGATTCATGCACAAGGACACCCAGATCCCTCTGCACAGCAGCATGCTGCATTTTTTTACCATTTAAATAATAGTCCATTTTGGTGTTATTCCTACCAAAATGGATGATTTCACATTTACCAACATTGTACGCTATCTGCCAGATCCTTGCCCCACTCACTTAAACTATCTTTATTCCTCTACAGACTTTGTGTCCTCTGCACACTTTGCTCTACCACTCATCTTAGAAATCATAGAAATCATAGAAACCCTACAGTACAGAAAGAGGCCATTCGGCCCATCGGGTCTGCACCGACCACAATCCCACCCAGGCCCTACCCCCATATCCCCACATATTTTACCCACTAATCCCTCCAATCTACACATCCCAGGACACTAAGGGGCAATTTTAGCATGGCCAATCAACCTAACCCACACATCTTTGGACAGTGGGAGGAAACCAGAGCACCCGGAGGAAACCCACGCAGACACGAGGAGAATGTGCAAACTCCACACAGACAGTGACCCAAGCCGGGAATCGAACCCGGGTCCCTGGAGCTGTGAAGCAGCAGTGCTAACCACTGTGCTACCGTGCCGCCCTGTGAATTCTGCCCCCCACCCCTCCCCTTTCCCCAGTCCTGCTACCGTGCCGCATCTGTGAATTTTGGCACACTACACTTGGTCCCCAACTTCAAATCATCTATGTAAATTGTAAACAATTGCAGTCCTTGAGGCACACCATTAATCACTGATCGCCAACCAGAAAAACACCCATTCATCCCCACTTTTTGCTTTCTGTTAGTGAGCCAATCCTCTATCCATCCTAATACATTATGCATAATACCGTACATCTTTATCTAATGCAGCAGCCTTTTGTGCGGCACTTTGTCAAATGCCTTCTGGAAATCCAGACATACCATATCCACTGGTTCCGCGTTGTCCACAGGTGAATGGAATGGCTCACTATGAATGTGATGCAGGCATTTTACTAGGAGAGCTTATGACGTCTTCTACATGTCATGGTAATGTCCCACACAATGATAGGTACACACCTACCCCTTGGTCAACATGGAAACTGCGACTGCTGCATTATATCCCAGGGCCCATTGCTACATGGCCAAAGCATCTATCAGTCAGAACTTTTGCCCCTGTAATACGCAAATAAAGATCCTTTAATGAACATAGTCCCCCTTTTGCCATTTTGGAGGGGAACGGACAGAGTTAGGCTGCATTCCTTCCATGGGTTTCAGCAGATAATTCTCACTGAGTCGAGCTCACTGTTATCTGCATTTCAGGGAAGAGTAGGAATGCTTCCCCCAGGCATCTCAAAAGCAACCAGGGTTCCTGCTACTCAGGTCAAATTTCTGTGCATGCTAATACTGCCTGGCCTTTAACACAGACTCAATTCACCCTCTGGGACTATTGGGCAGTCTGTGCCAGGCTCCACTAGCCAGATGTGCAAAGTCCCCACTTGGGAAGAGAATTTACCAAATCGAAACAAATGTCTTAAAGGCTTATTGTAATTGAGGAGAAAGGTCATTAACTATGATAGGAAAGTTCTGGATTTTTCAGCCGAGCACATAATCCTTCATTTCAGAAAGTGCAATAGTTGATCTGAATACTGCAAAGATGCTGAATAACGTTAATCTGCCTTTTAATTAGTGCTGGTTGATGGAGGATTATTAGCCAGGATGCTGGGAAGAGTCCCTACTCTTCTTGAATGATAATGACAGGATTAAATTGGGATCATCAGTAAAGAAAGTATTTGACTTCTCCACCTGCATAAAGGGACTTTCATACAGAGGCCAGAACTTTCCATTCTGGAGACTAACTCCAGTGATGCGTACAGATGTTGGCGTGACTTCTGATGGAGAGTTGGATGGCTGAACACGTGAGGTCTTGCACTGTTCTGCTTAATAATTATGCATCCACGGGGAGAACATTGAATTTCCTGGAAGGGAGGGCAGGAAGTCACCTGCCCCATCGTTACCTCACAGGCTGCAATGTCCGGACAATATATTTAAACAACATCTAGACATCTATTCACTCTTCCACTCTGTTCTTTGACTTCTCCCCCCACCGACAGTCCCCACGCCACCCACCCCCCTGCAACCAATTCTGCCCCCCACCCCTCCCCTTTCCCCAGTCCTGCCTTGCCCTCACCCCTCCCATGTGTCTTGCTTTGCACGGATTGTGCTCCGGGCAGCCGATACCTCTCAGTGACGGTGTTAAACGGAGGTAAAAGCAACGTCTACCGATCTCAAAGTCCAAGAAGAAGTCTCCCTCGGGGGTGCACGCCACTTATGGACAGTTGTGAAAGTGAACATTCCAAATTCCCGCAAGCGGGATGCTTAATTTGGAGCGGGAACAAAATACCGGTGTGTTGACCTTTTAATGAACAGTCATGAAGTGCAAATAGGGTTCCCGACATATCTCTGCAGGATACTGGGCCCACCTTTAAACTGCCCTGAAAGTCAGGAGAACAAGATTCCAAACTAATACCCCATTGTCGGGAAACTGATTTTTTGACTCAGGCCCAATCTTGCTCACCACAATTCCCGCTGCTGACTGGAACGGAACATTCCATCCAGAGTCATAGGGCCTGATTTTAACATGCACTTAAATCAACTTAATGAACCGCGCGCCCAACTCTACCGCCAAATCCCACTTTACCGTCTTCTGGCCTGATCCACATCCGCGCTGTAATCGACCTGCCGAATAAAAGTCCGAAGTCGCCGCTGCAGCCTCCGAAGAGCGGGGTCAGAGGCTGCAACGGCTCTCTGACCCAGGTCATCCTCTGGTTGGGGAGGGAGGGGGTTGGGAGGAGGAGAGTGGGTGTGACGTCTCATCCCCTCGGGTGGGGGGGAGGAGAGGGGGTGTGACATCTCATCCTCTTGGGGGGGGGGTGACCGATCATCCCCTGGGAGGTGAGGAGAGGGGGTCTGACGTATTATCCTCTGGTTGGGGGGGTTCCGCTGCCTGTCTGTGGCCGATCCCTCCTGCCGGAGTGGACGTGCGGCCATGCCATCCCACAAAACCTTCAGGATGAAGCGATTCCACACAAAGAAGATGAAGCAGAACCGGCCAATTCCACAGTGGATCCGCATGAAAACCGGCAACAAGATCAGTACAAGTCCAAGAGGAGACACTGGAGAAGGGCCAAGCTGGGCCTGTAAAGGGATACACCATCACTGGTACACCACCAACCACAGCCATCTCTCCCGCTCTCTTGCCCCTGCAGGGAAGAGTAATCTGTGGCTGGTAGTGGAACCCCCCAACCCGAGGATGAGATGTCACACCCCCTCCTCTCCCACCGCCCCCCACGCCCCCAGAGGATGAGACGTCACACCCCCTCTCCTTCCCCCAGGGGATGATCGGTCACACCCCCTCCCCTCACACCCCCCCCCACCTCCCCCCCCCCCCCCCCCCCCAACCAGAGGAAGATCTGGTCCCCGCCCCCCCTCCTCCTCCAACCCCGCCCCCCCCCTCCCCCCACCAGAGGATGGTTGTCAGAGAGCCGCTCTCTCCGCTTTCTGCTTTTTCTTTCTTTCGCGCCCGGGCGCGCTCTGTCAGTTTTTTTTCGAACTGCGCATGCGCAGTTCAGAGCTCCGATCGGTCCGCCAGTGCTAAGCCCCGCCCACAGTGCAGATCGGGCCGGAGCCAGCAAAATGCATATGGGCGCGCTGCAAAGAGGATTCCAGGCGCGGATCTATTTGACACCCAGATCCGGCACTTCGACTCAAAATGGTAAAATTCCCCCCATATTTTCAATAAACTTAACATTTGTCCTTTGAGCATTTAATATCGGCTGATATTGCACTGCAGTGAGGGAGTGTTACACTCTCAGGTGTGACGGTTCGCAAGTGAGACATCATAGAATCATAGAATTTCTACAGTGCAGAAGGAGGCCATTGGGCCCATCGAATCTGCACTGACCACAATCCCACCCAGGCCCTATTCCCGTAACCCCACATATTCACACCTGCCAATCCCCCTGACACTATCGGGACAATTTAGCATGGCCAATCAACTTAATCCACACATCTTTGGACTGTGGGAGGAAACCGGAGCACCCGGAGGAAACCCACACAGACATGGGGAGAACATACGGACTCCGCACAGACAGTGACCAGAGGCCGGAATTGAACCCGGGTCCCTCGCGCTGTGAGGCAGCAGTGCTAACCACTGTGCCACCGTGCTGCTCCGAACCGAGGTCCTGCCCGCACTCACAGGTGGATGTAACATAAGAACATAAGAAATAGGAGCAGGAGTAGGCCATCTAGCCCCTCGAGCCTGCCCCGCCATTCAATAAGATCATGGCTGATCTGACGTGGATCAGTACCACTTACCCGCCTGATCCCCATAACCCTTAATTCCCTTACCGATCAGGAATCCATCCATCCGCGCTTTAAACATATTCAGCGAGGTAGCCTCCACCACCTCAGTGGGCAGAGAATTCCAGAGATTCACCACCCTCTGGGAGAAGAAGTTCCTCCTCAACTCTGTCTTAAACCGACCCCCCTTTATTTTGAGGCTGTGTCCTCTAGTTTTAACTTCCTTACTAAGTGGAAAGAATCTCTCCGCCTCCACCCTATCCAGCCCCCGCATTATCTTATAAGTCTCCATAAGATCCCCCCTCATCCTTCTAAACTCCAACGAGTACAAACCCAATCTCCAAAGCCTCTCCTCATAATCCAAACCCCTCATCTCCGGTATCAACCTGGTGAACCTTCTCTGCACTCCCTCCAATGCCAATATATCCTTCCTCATATAAGGGGACCAATACTGCACACAGTATTCCAGCTGCAGCCTCACCAATGCCCTGTACAGGTGCATCAAGACATCCCTGCTTTTATATTCTATCCCCCTCGCAATATAGGCCAACATCCCATTTGCCTTCTTGATCACCTGTTGTACCTGCAGACTGGGCTTTTGCGTCTCATGCACAAGGACCCCCAGGTCCCTTTGCACGGTAGCATGTTTTAATTTGTTTCCATTGAGACAGTAATCCCATTTGTTATTATTTCCTCCAAAGTGTATAACCTCGCATTTCTCAACGTTATACTCCATTTGCCATATCCTCGCCCACTCACTCAGCCTGTCCAAATCTCTCTGCAGATCTTCTCCGTCCTCCACACGATTCACTTTTCCACTTATCTTTGTGTCGTCTGCAAACTTCGTTACCCTACACTCCGTCCCTTCCTCCAGATCATCTATATAAATGGTAAATAGTTACGGCCCGAGTACCGATCCCTGCGGCACGCCACTAGTTACCTTCCTCCAACCGGAAAAACACCCATTTATTCCGACTCTTTGCTTCCTGTCGGATAGCCAGTCCCCAATCCACTTTAACACACTACCCCCAAATCCGTGTGCCCTAATCTTCTTCAGCAGCCTTTTATGGGGCACCTTATCAAACGCCTTTTGGAAATCCAAAAACACCGCATCCACCGGTTCTCCTCCATCAACCGCCCTAGTCACATCTTCATAAAAATCCAACAAATTGCATAATAATACTTGAAAGATACGCAGAGGAGCTTTCCCCAATGTCCGAGCCAATATTCATCCCTTAACCATCATCACTCAATCAAATCAACTGGCCATAAACATCAAAGATGTATGTGGGATCCTGCTGCTCACAAATTGGCTGCTGTGCTTCCTACTTTACAACAGTGAATATGCTTCACAAATACTTCATTGGCTGTAAAGCACTTTGGGATATCTGATCATCACTGTGACAAATCAACCACTGGACACGACCTTTTACAATCTCACAAACTTTGGCTCTATCAGCTGTGAAGGCATGTGGACTATGCTCCTCGAATTTGGCCACCCTCCCCTACTCCATGATGATTTGCAAGCCGTAATCCTCACAGACACAATCACCACAGACCCTATCTCAATGAAGATTGGGATCAATAAAGGTCCTGTCATCGCACCAGCATTTTTCTCTGTTTTTCCTTGCCAAAATGCTACCCCTCACTCCAGCAAACCTCCCACTGCTGCTGTTTATAGCTGCTCCTGCCAGGAAGTCTGCTGTCATGGTTTGTCTTGCACCACCTTCATACATTCACTGTTGCTCATCTATCACCCCTCTGTGAAGTATGTCACTCTTTCCACGACCCTCCGTTTAACCCACCAGGAGAGATCTCACCTCTGATCCAATGGCCAAAATAGTGACATTTTATTTTCTGGATGTCACTACCCACTGGCAGAGAGATAATCTACAGAACAGATGGGGAACCTACGCTGCGTTCAATCCAAAACAAAAGCCGTTCCAACCTCCAGTCACTGAGTTTCAGTTTGCAGATGACATTTGTGTGCGCTCGCTCAGAAATAGAGCTCCAGGTCGTTGTCAACTCCTTCTCAGAAACCTACAGGTAAATGAGCCTTTCACTTGACACCTCTTCCAACCAGTTCCCACAGCACAACAGCTCCACCCAGTTGATTAAGATGAATGGTGAGATTTTGGGAATGATGGACCATTTTCCATATCTTGGGAGCCTCTGCTCAACAGAAGCAAATATAGCGGATGAAATTCATCATCGCTTCCAATATGCCAGCTCAGTCTTCGGCCGACTGAAGAAAAGTTGGTTAGCTGAAAGCAAGGCTGAGGAAGAGGATCCTAATCTCGAGAGATTTACTGGACAGAACTCATCCTGGCTGTAGAAGTATTAGGTTACAATAATTGGCAACCAGGGACTGACAAGAATAAATGTTTATTGATGATACTGAGCAGCTCTTAAATGCTGTGAGTCTGCCCGCACCCATGGGAGAACTCTTGTGTTCTCCATACATGACCCCTTTTGTGCCCACCTCATCCCATTGTCCATGTGACCACCCAGTCTACATCTGCCATCCTTTATGGTCCAGAGACTTAGTCAACCTATAGCAGGCACCTCAAAGGAAAAGTTCCATCAGCGGTGCCTTTGTGAGATCCTCCAAATTGGATGGCAAGAAAGGCACTGGGAAGTCACTGAAAACATTGAGAGATTTTTTTGGGAACACAGAGGTGAAATCAAGGCATAAACTGCATCAGAGTGCATAAACCTCCAAACCTCATCTACACAAACATTCGAGCAGGTGTTATGGTTCAGGTCAGAAACTCCAAGATGTTTTATGGAGCCCACCTGGATCGTAAGTTTTGCACCTTGAATTTAGCTAGGATAAGCATGACATTGTTCCAGAGGAGCAGCTAGAGTGGTGGTTCAAGTGAGGAGAGCTAGTCGGTAAGAGGTATTCTTAACGAATTCTTTTTTTCTGAGTTTTTTTTTCTCTAAGGCAGCCGGGAGTGTAAAACCGGAAGTAGGCCCCAGTGAATTTTTTGAGTCAGAGCAAGGGAGGCAGCGAGTGGAATGCGAGACTGACGTCAGCCAGTAGCGCACGGAAGGTTTAAAAAGCAGGCCACTCTATCCAGCGGGCAGCGTTGTGAGCGGGCGGTGGAGTGAGAGGGAGCAGAGTGGGACGGCTTTGGCTCAAACAGGCTTCGGCGCGAACAGGCAGAGGCGAGGGTAGGTTCCGGTAAGTTGTTTTTGTTTCTTCAGAGTAGAAAGAATGCCAGGCAGGATGTTGGAATGCATCTCTTGCAGGATGTGGAAAGTCACCT
Organism: Mustelus asterias; assembly: GCF_964213995.1. NCBI lineage: Eukaryota > Metazoa > Chordata > Chondrichthyes > Carcharhiniformes > Triakidae > Mustelus > Mustelus asterias. The sequence continues at coordinate 102,857,043 of NC_135803.1, forward strand.
GCAGGAGGTGCATCCAGCTGCAGCTCCTAACAAACCGCGTTAGGGAACTGGAGCAGGAGCTGGATGACCTCCGAATCATTCGGGAGAATGAGGAGTTTATAGACAGTAGCTTAAGGGAGGCAGTTACACCAAAGGCACAGAGCACAGGTAATTGGGTTACCGTCAAGCGAGGGAAAGGGCAGGCAGAGCAGGGTTCCCCTGTGGCCATTCCCCTCCACAACAGGTATACCAATTTGGATACTGTTGTGGGGGATGCCTTACCTGGGGCAAGCTGCGGCAGCCGGATCTCTGGCACTGAGTCTAGTTCTGCAGCGCAGAAGGGAGGGTGGAAGAAGAGGAGAGCGGTAGTGATAGGGGACTCAATAGTCAGAGGTACAGACAAGAGGTTCTGTGGTCATGACATAGACTCCTAGATGGTTTGTTGCCTCCCGGGTGCCAGGGTCAGGGATGTCTCTGATCGTGTGCACAGCATTCTGAAGTGGGAGGGTGATCAGCCAGATGTCATGGTACACATCGGTACCAATGACGTAGGAAGGAAGAGTAAGGAGGTCCTGAAGAGTGAGTATAGAGAGCTTGGTAGGAAGTTAAAAAGCAGGACCACGAGGGTAGTAATCTCAGGATTGCTACCTTTGCCACATGCCAGAGTAGGATGCTCGGGCAGATGAACACATGGCTGAGGAACTGGTGTAGGGGGCAGCGTTTCAGATTTCTAGATCATTGGGACCTCTTCTGGGGCAGGTGGGACCTGTACAAGAGAGACCAGTTACACCTGAACTACAAGGGGACCAATATACTTGCAGGGAGGCTTGCTCGTGTTATTGGGGAGGGTTTAAACTAGATTTGCAGGGGGATGGGAACCAGAGTGCCAGAGCAGATAGTGGAGCGGGGGTGAAAATAAATGATGTTAATAGTTCATGCAAATCACAAATAGAAGGGTTGTGTGTGGTGGTAATAATCTTCTGAGGTGTGTCTATTTCAATGCCAGGAGTATCGTGGGGAAGGCAGACGAGCTGAGGGCGTGGATTGACACATGGAATTATGACATTATAGCCATTAGTGAAACTTGGCTACAGGAGGGGCAGGCCTGGCAGCTCAATGTTCCAGGGTTCCAATGTTTCAGACGTGATAGAGGCCGAGGGATGAAGGATGGGGGGGTGGCATTGCAAGTCAGGGAAAATGTTACAGCAGTGCTCAGGCAGGACAGATTAGAGGGCTTGTCTACTGAGGCCATATGGGTGGAGCTGAGAAACAGGAAAGGTATGACCACATTAATGGGGGCGTATTATAGACCACCCAATATCAGCGAGAATTGGAGGAGCAAATCTGCAGAGAGATAGCAGACAACTGCAGGAAACATAAAGTTGTGATAGTAGGGGATTTTAATTTTCCACATATAGATTGGGACTCCCATACTGTTAAAGGTCGAGACGGGTTAGAGTTTGTAAAATGTGTTCAGGAAAATTTTCTAAATCAATATATAGAGGTACTAACTGGAGAGGATGCAATATTAGATCTCCTATTAGGAAACGAGTTAGGACAAGTGACAGAAGTGAGTGTAGGGGAACACTTTGGTTCCAGTCATCATAACGCCATTAGTTTCAACTTGATCATGGATAAAGATAGATCTGGTCCTCGGGTTGAGGTTCTAAACTGGCAAAAGACCAAATTTGAAGAAATGAGAAAGGATCTAAAAAGCGTGGATTGGGACAGGCTCTTCTTTGGCAAGGATGTGATTGGTAAGTGGGTGGCCTTCAAAGGAGAAATTTTGAGAGTGCAGAGTTTGTATGTTCCTGTCAGGATTAGAGGCAAAGTGAATAAGAATAAGGAACCTTGGTTCTCGAGGGATATTGGAACTCTGATAAAGAAGAAGAGAGAGATGTATGACATGTATAGGCAACAGGGAGCAAATAAGATGCTTGAGGAGTATAAAAAGTGCAAGAAACTACTTAAGAAAGAAATCAGGAGGGCTAAAAGAAGTCATGAGGTTGCTTTAGCAGACAAGGTGAAGGATAATCCTAAGAGCTTCTACAGGTATATCACGAGCAAAAGGATAGTAAGGGATAAAATTGGTCCTCGTGAAGATCAGAGTGGTTGGCTATGTATGGAACCAAAAGAAATGAAGGAGATATTAAATGGGTTTTTTGCATCCGTATTTACTAAGGAAACTGGCATGGAGTCTATGGAAATAAGGCAAACAAGTAGGGAGGACATGGAACCTATACAGATTAAAGGGGAGGAGGTGCTTGCTATCTTGAGGCAAATCAGAGTAGATAAATCCCCAGGACCGGACAGGGTATTCCCTCGGACCTTGAAGGAGACTAGTGTTGAAATTGCAGGGGCCCTGGCAGATATATTTAAAATGTCGGTATCCACGGGTGAGGTGTCGGATTATTGGAGGATAGCTCATGTTGTTCCGTTGTTTAAAAAAGGCTCAAAAAGTAATGCGGGAAATTATAGGCCGGTAGGTTTGACGTCAGTAGTCGGTAAATTATTGGAAGGAGTACTAAGAGATAGGATCTACAATTATTTGGATAGACACGGACTTATTAGGGAGAGTCAACATGGCTTTGTGCGTGGTAGGTCATGTTTGACCAATCTATTAGAGTTTTTCGAGGAGGTTACCAGGAAAGTGGATGAAGGGAAAGCAGTGGATGTTGGCTACATGGACTTCAGTAAGGCTTTTGAAAAGGTCCCGCATGGGAGGTTAGTTGGGAAGGTTCAGTCGCTAGGTATACGTGGAGAGATAGTAAATTGGATTAGACATTGGCTCAATGGAAGAACACAGTAAGAAGTCTCACAACACCAGGTTAAAGTCCAACGTTGGACTTTAACCTGGTGTTGTGAGACTTCTTACTGTGTTCACCCCAGTCCAACGCCGGCATCTCCACATCAATGGAAGAAGCCAGAGTGTGGTGTGGAGGATTGCTTATCTGAGTGGAGGCCTGTGACTAGTGGTGTTCCACAGGGATCAGTGCTGGGTCCACTGTTGTTTGTCATCTATATCAATGATCTGGATGATAATTTGGTAAATTGGATCAGCAAATTTGCTGATGATACAAAGATTGGAGGTGTAGTGGACAGTGAGGAAGGTTTTCAAAGCTTGCAGAGGGATTTGGACCAGCTAGAAAAATGGGCTGAAAAATGGCAGATAGAGTTTAATGCAGACAAGTGTGAGGTATTGCACTTTGGAAGGACAAACCAAGGTAGAACATACTGCACTCTTCAGGTAGGACACTGAAGAGTGCAGTAGAACAGAGGGATCTGGGAATACAGATACATAATTCCCTAAAAGTGGTGTCACAGGTAGATAGGGTCGTAAAGAGTGCTTTTGGTACATTGGCCTTTATAAATCAAAGTATTGAGTATAAGAGTTGGAATGTTATGGTGAGGTCGTATAAGACATTGGTGAGGCCGAATTTAGAGTATTGTGTGCAGTTTTGGTCACCTAATTACAGGAAGTATATTAATAAGGTTGAAAGAGTGCAGAGAAGGTTTACAAGGATGTTGCCGGGACTTGAGAAACTGAGTTACAGAGAAAGGTTAAATAGGTTAGGACTTTATTCCCTGGAGCGTAGAAGAATGAGGGGAGATTTGATAGAGGTGTATAAAATTACGATGGGTATAGATAGAGTGAATGCAAGCAGGCTTTTTCCACTGAGGCTAGGGGAGAAAAAAAACTAGAGGACATGGGTTAAGGGTGAAGGGGGTAAAGTTTAAAGGGAATATTAGGGGGGGCTTCTTCACACAGAGAGTAGTGGGAGTGTGGAATGAGCTGCCAGATGAAGTGGTGAATGCGGGCTCACTTTTAACATTTAAGAAAAACTTAGACAGGTACATGGATGGGAGGGTACATGGTGTGGAGGGATATGGTCCAGGTGCAGGTCAGTGGGACTAGGCAGAAAAATGGTTCGGCACAGCCAAGAAGGGCCAAAAGGCCTGTTTCTGTGCTGTAATGTTCTATGGTTCTATGATGTGTTTCACCTCAGGTATGATTCAAATGACCCACTAGGGAGTTTTTGTCAAACAAAGTTTATTCAAGAAAATAGTTACCACGTATAGTATAAATATTAGCAATAACTACTATCAATTACAAACCAAACAACCACAATAATGTATAACCCTTAACAAATATATCTAGGATGTTCCAATCAAACCAATCCCTGAACAAAACCCTTGCACAGGTTTAACACAGCAAAGACTAATGCTCACATGATACTGGAACTGAGTCCTTTGGATGAATGCTGCCGTTCTCTTGATACACTCATACCAGTTTGAAGTCAGAACAGCTCACCAGGGAGAGACTCTGGTCAAGCCACCAACAGCAGATTTTCTACTGTATGAAGGCAAGTAGCCTTGCTTTCAGCTGACCAACAGAACTTGCAAAACCCAGGGAGAGAGAGAGATAGAGAGAGACTGCTTTCAGTCTAATGTCCACTCCTTTCTAAACTAAACACTGTTGCCAGCCAAAATCAGAAAATGAAACATTGAATTCCCGAGGAAAGAAAAAAAACTGTCCAGAACCCATGACCTTCCTCCTAACAATGCAGCACCATAAAAAAAACCTACAGCAAAAATAAACAAATCCCATTTAAACCACTGAAGGAGCAATAAAAGGACACCTATAGACAGCCCGGCAACAATGAGAAACCCAAACTGAAAAAGGTCTGCTTACAACTGCAGAGAACATGATTTTAAAAAAACCACTTAAAGGTACACTAACGGCACAGTGGGGCACAGTCTGCAGATTGCATGCGGAACTTCCTTCAGGATACATTGAGTCCTGAGGGATTGCCTAAGAATGCAAGGCACTTTGCAAGTACTTCATTGTCTTTGGGACATTCTGTTAAAAATGCTATATAAATGCAATTTCTGTCTTACTTTCCTTTCTTTTGTCAAATCATTTAAAATGTACCACTAGCTGAACAAAATAAATTTCACAGAACTGAAATAATGGCTGCGATTCTCCCACCGCGGCCCACCACTTTTCTGGCAGGTCCGGCTGGGAGGTGCGCATGTCGGTCATTTCGTGGGTTCCAACAATTTTTTCGACCTGTGCGCATCTCCCAGGCGGAGAAAAATGGCGCTGCCGGGAACCCGCTGAAAATCAGTGGGCCACTGTTTAGCATGAGTTTACTTACCTTTACATGCCATTATCGGAATCCACACGGCAATCTCTGCCCACGTCTGCGTCTCCCACCTCTTTGGCGTGATAAAATTTTGGCGAAAATCAGAACAGGTATTTAAAAGTCGCAACCTGGCATGGCAGCCTTGAACTGGCATGAGGAGGTAAGTGTTGCTAGCGGAGCGCGGGGGATGTTGCAGGCAGGCCCCGGAGATGCCTGGTGGCCTTCCTCCAGCTGCCTTCACGTTTTGGTCCATTGACGAGTGACATCTACGGGGGATGGGGGAGGGTTGGGGGGCTTCCATTTCCTCACAGCTCCCTGGGTGAAGTTCCATCAAGGAGTCCCACTCCCCTCCCCCGACACCATGCAGCGCTGCAGCTGACTGTGGGAAGCAGCCTCGAAAGCCCCCTCTCGCCCCCCCCCAACCCCAACCCCCCTCCAAATTGCACTGAGACTGACTGTTAGAAGCAGCCTTGAGGGTTCCTGCTCCCCCCACCCCCCACAGCACTTTGCAGTGGCATTGTCTTTCTGCGGGGTGTGGTCTGGGACTCTACCAAGCACTGGTGTTCCAGGATGGGGGAGGAGTGCACCATGTGCTGACTGAGGCCTAACCAGATGAAGCAACTGCTGCTCCAGGCCGGGGTGCAGAGGTTCAGACTGCATGGAATCTGCTGTCACTGGGCACACATCTGGTGCTGATCTGCAGTCTGTCCCTGCCCTGTGACACGGACCAGCAACACATGCCTGTAACAGATGCTGCAGTTGCACACATAGCAATGGCTCAAGGGTGCGCATTGCCCACGTCTGCTCACCGACCTGCATAATCTGTGTCAGCATTTGTCATGATGGGAATCTCACACAACCTGAATCGGGCCATGCATGGCACCATGGACTGTGTAGAGTTGCCAGCAACCACAAGTGGGGATGCTGGCCCAAGTGAGGGATTGGAGTGGTGCTGGGTCTATGCAGCCAATGAGAATAATCCATCATTCTATGCTTTTTCCACCACCAGACCCTCAGGAAGGAGGGCAGGGGGCTGCCGCAGAGGGCCAGGAGGTGGGTGAGCAGGCTCCCGAGAGGGTGCACAGAAGGCGGAGGGTGCTGAGGCCAAGGAGGTACAAGCCCCGCAATTCCTTCGAGGCCCTCTCGGAGGACATGTGTCGTCGCCAGCTGTGCCTGTCCAAGACCTCGGTGCGACACATTTGTGAGGTGCTCTCACACCTGGCACTTCGAGGGAGTGGCAGCCACCCGCTCCCTGTGGATTTGAAGGTGACGGCAGCCCTCAATTTCTATGCCTCCGGGTCATTCCAGGCTCCCAGTGGCGACATAGCTGGGATCTCCCAGGCCTCCTGCAGATGTGTGCGGCAGGTCACAGATGCCCTGTATGCCTGGGCAGGGCAGTTCATTAATTTTGATGTGGGCCGTGCACAGCAGGAGGCCCTGGCTCTCGGCTTTGCATCCATCACCGGGATCCCGAATGTGCAGGGTGCAGTGCATGGCACACACATCGCCTTGCGGGCCCTCCATAGAGGGTCATAGCGATTTGTGAACCAGAAGTGGTTCCACTCCCTGAACGTTCAAATCGTCTGTAACCATCGGCTCAAGATCTTGCAGGTCGATGCACGCCACCCAGATAGTGTCCATGACAGCTTTGTGCTCCGGCTGTCGGACATCCCTGAGCTCTTTGAAGACCAGCCCAGGCTCCCGGGATGGCTACTGGGTGACAAGGGTTACATATGGCTGATGACGCCTGTGCGGAGGCCCCAGACCAAGGCAGAGACCCGCTACAACCAGGCCCATGCAGCCACCCGGTCCGTCGTTGAGCGGTGCATCAGCCTGCTGAAGATGCGGTTCCACTGCTTGGACCGCTCTGGGGGGGCCCTCCAGTATGACCCTGTGCGTGCTTCACGCATCATCATCGTTTGCTGCAATCTGCACAACATCACCCAGCAGCGGGGAGACCAGCTGGAGCAGGAGGAGGAGGAGGACGAGCGGCGAGGGGGGGAGGTGAACATCCTGCCATATGAGGAGCCGGAGGAAAGACAGCAGGCGGCGATGGTAGATGGGCGGCGATGGCAGGTGTCTGGCAGGGAAGGGCAGCGAGGGTCGACTTGATTGCAGCCCGCTTCACCCAGCTGGTGCTGTGCAGTGAGGGGGGTGCAACCAACACACATCCACCACACCCCAGGAGCAAGTGCAGCCGCTATTCCCCCTCCAAATCAAACTGGGCCCTCAAACCACCACATCATCCTTCCCCTGCTCCTGTCATCCCACACCCTATCCCCCAGAAACATCCAAACCTGTGAATGTTCCTGGGCTGGCAACGGTTGTGAGTCTTGGTTGAAGGCTGGAGGATGATGACGACTCGCTGTTGTGCACTGGGATCCTGCCCCTGGTGCAATTCAAGTCTGACTCCGACCTGTATTCTGAATGCACGCTGCCACCCTGGTCCACGTAGCTAAGGGTTGGGGACACATGCTTTTTTGGCCAAGTTGGGGGTGGGGGATGGTTTGCGGGGGGGCGAGGGAGGGAAACTTGCACCAAGGGGCCGGTGGATGTTGGGGAAGGAAGGGCAGGCACTCTGAAACATGGGTTGAGTCTGCAAGGCTCAACAGACAGCACCTCTATGTTTGGGAGTCGGGAACACTGCGCTGTGGGCAGGGTGGGGAAGAGAATCAGAGACACATTAGTCATAGCTTGATGTGCAATTAACAGTTTATTGTGCTCTTAACATAAATGATTACCAAACCCTGACTAACACTGACCTTCACCCGTGCCCTCCAGCGAACTACAACTTTCTAACTTTGTGCTGTCTACTGCTTCTTCTCGGTGCTACCTCAGGATGCACATCGGAGGTGGAGGTGTCCAGCTGTGACGCACGCTCCATTGCCTGTGATGCCCTTGGTGGATGTCCCCTGGGTGGCCGGGACCTGGAGGGCCCCGGCTGTCTTGTGGATGGCACTGTTTCGATGCCACCCTGTTCATCTCGCTGGCCCTGAGGTGCCCCAGTGTGAGGAAGGGGGTGAATCAGAAGGTCACTAGATGTACAGAAACTCCTGGGTGGAAGACACCAGCATGGGTTCAAGCTCTTCCTCCTCTCTTGGGGTGCCCAGCGGCCTCGGGGACACTCCATGGGATGCCAGGGTAGCTGGACTGTGCTCTCGAAGCTCCAATGTCACCTGGCTCTGCCAGTCCTGGAGGCCTAGATGCATCTGCCCCATGATGTGTGATCCCTCAGCCCTGGCCCTCTGAGACTTGGCCAAACTCAGGAGCCCCTCCGCTACAGCATTCTGTGAGCAAGCCAGGCTCTGGAGCCGGGGCTAAGTTGTCAAGGCTCACAGCCATGGCCTGCTGTGTCTCCAGAATGCCAGCGAGAGGCCCAGCCATGGCCAGCAGTGTCTCCCACATGCCCCCGATTCCCATGGCCATCGAACGCTGTGCCTCCTGGATGCCGGAAACACACTCGCCCGTGGCCCGTAGTGTCTCCAGGATGGCCTGGACCCTGTCATCCATGGGGACAGACCCCTGAACCAGACTTTCCACTGTGGTCGCCACCCTTGCAGTGTTGGTCTGGGTCTCACGCTGTGTCGGCACCACCTCCTGCAACAGCACTCTGTTTGACTCACCTAAACAGCCTTGCAGCCACTGCATGGTTGCTGACAGCCCTTCCACAACTCCCCAGGTTTCCTGATTCATCTCCAGCAGCCTTGGGAGGAACAAACCTCGAGGCCCAGCAGCTGGTTTGGGGACAGCCGAATCCTGGCCTCCAGCAGATCTCCATGTGCCCGAGCCCTTGGATGTACCCACCTCCACCCGATCTGCATCACCAGCTGTGATGTGCTCACCAGGTCGTGACCCAGAAGCCTCAACACTAAAGGTACCACCGTGATAATCGTCTCTGTGTTGGTGGGTTGTGTGGTACATGCTGGTGATGCTTCAGTGGTGCTGCTCTCAGAGGATTCCTCAGTGCCTCCCTCTGAGGTGTCATCCAAGGGGTCATGGGCAGTTTGCTCCAGAGCAGCGGGGGTGGCGGCAACACCCGAAGGGTGGGGGTAGGGTGGGGCCATGGGAGGGAGGGAGGGAGGGGGGAGGGTGCGGGGGGGAGGATGGGGGGAGGGTGGGGGGGTGGGAGCGGGAGAGTGGAGGGGGAGGGTGGGTGGGAGGGGGCATGGGGAAGGGGGGAGGGAGGGAGGGCGGAGAGAAGGGGGAAAGGAACGGGGTGGGGGGGAGGGTTGGAGGGAGGGTGGGGGAAGGGGGAGAGGGGGAGCGTGGGGGGTGAGGGGGAGGGGGAGGATGGGGGAGAGGGGGGGCAGGGAGGGGGAGAGGAAGAGGGAGGGGGAAGGGGAGGTGGGGGAGGTGGAGAAGGAAGAGGAGGGGGAGGGGGAGGGGAAGGGGGGGTGGGGAGCGAGGGAGGGAGGGAGAAGAGGAGGGGGGTTGGGCAAGTGGGCGGGGAAGGGGGTGGGGGGAAGGGGGAGGGAGGGGGACAGAGGGAGGGGAGGGAGGGAGGGGGACAAAAGGAGGGGGAGGGGAGAGGGAGGGAGGTGGAGGAAGAGGGGTGGGAGGGAGGGGGCAGGGCGAGGGGGTAGGGAGGGGAAGGGAGAGGGGGTAGGGAGGGGAAGGGAGAGGGGGTAGGGAGGGGAAGGGAGAGGGCGTGGAGGGAGGGGGGGAGGGGGTCGGGGAGAGGAGGGAATGGGGGGGCTGCGATGAGGCCAGCGATGTCTCTGTGGAGGTTGTGGGGGCCAGCGATGAGTCCAGCAATGTGGCGGGTGGGGTGGGGGGGGGGGGGGGGGTGCGCAGGGGGCGGTGGTTGTGGGAGCCAGCAATGAGGCAAACGATGTGTGTGGGCGTTGGATGGTAGTGATCTGGGTACTGGGAGGTCTTTTCCGCGATCTCCCAGCGATGTGCGCATGCGCGGGTTCTCGCTCATCCCGCTGATTTCAGGCTCTTTGGTCCCGCCGCCCGAGCATTTAATGATATTCGCGACTGGGTCCTCTGCATTGCGCAGAGGGGGAGATTCAGGTGAGAAGCTGAACTGTCAGAACAGTCGTGATCTAGAAGAGTTTTCCTGCCAATTCAGCAGTTTTGGGAGAATCGCCCCCAATAACTCAGTTTCTGTCTCTAAACAGATGCTGTCCAACTTGTTGCATTTTTTTTTCCTCGCATTTTTTGTTTTTATTTCAGGTTTCCAGCATCTGCAGTATTTTCCTTTGCGGTTCAGATTGATCTGCTTTTCCCCATTTCATACTGACACACGCACTGTGAGAGTGGAATAGCTAATCAGATTGGATCCATGTGGAATTATATATAACAAGGATTGCACCACATAAATAAATAACAGGAATGCATCCTTGGTTGGATATGAATATTCAGATTCATTATCACCCTTGAATATTTCAATAATTTTAATTCATTATTATCTTATTCACAAAGGCACAAAGCATCATTCACTAATAAAGAAAGAATGTAGTGCCTGACAATATCTCTCAGTTATGTCCCAAATCACTTTCACATGCAGCAAATTGCTTTGAAGTGTAGCTGCTGTTATGTGAATGAGGTGAGTAGTTAATATCGGTGCATTGAAGTCCGCAACAAGTAAATTATCATAGAATCCTACAGTGCAGAAGGAGGCCACTTGGCCCATCGAGTCTGCACTGACCATAATCCCACCCAGGCCCTATCCCCATAACCCCCTGCATTGCCCCAGCTAATCCCCTTGACACTAAGGGGCAATTTAGCATGGCCCATCCACCTAATCCTTGGACTGTGGGAGGAAACCCGGAGAACCCGGAGGAAGCCCGCAGGGAGAATGTGCAAACTCCACACAGACAGTGACCCAAGCCAGGAATTGAAGCCAGGTTCTTGGCGCTGTGAGGCAGCAGTGCTAACCACTCTGTCACCGTGCTGGGGTGGATGACAAATGAATCTATTTTTTGGTGTTGCTGAGCAAGGCCAGACTTGGCGAGGGACAGGAGAATTCCATGGGCTTTTTTCAAACAGTGCCAGGGGAACTCTAGACAAAAGGACACCTCTGATAATGTAACACAGCTCACTGTGAGATTAAAGTTTCAGACCGAGCAGAAATCGTAGGACATTTGACATCAATGTATATCCCATTTCAACACTTTCCAAATTAGCGCTATGTGGGGTTATTTTCAGCCCATGTTCGTTGTCAGAGAGAACAGTGACGTGGGCTGAAAATCTGGAGAGAATCAGGAAACGTGATTTTCTGCGGAGCATTCCGCGATTTTCCCTGCCCCTTGTCGATAACGTAACGAGATTCAGGCTCACAGTGAGAACCTCATTTTAATGTGTTTTAGTAAATTTGAAGAGAAGTATTTATATATTCCTCCCTCACATTATTTTCAAACCTCATCAACATGATGTCGAGATTTACAGCAGGTTCACCCAGGCATGAACCTGTTGTGGGGTACATCCGAGCGCACAAAAGTATAACCCCGGGGGAGAGGGATATGCCAGGCTGCCGGGAGCTGGGAGTGGAGGGGGGGTGGGGGGGAGGGGGGGGCGGTTGGAGACAGAAATCTTCTTACTCAGAGTTAACATTCAAGCATGATGACTCTTCAGAAATTTGTTTCATTGGCAGGACAGTCAGGAATTAGAGGACGCAGTTTAAGAGAGTTAGATAGTTGACAAAGAACCAGAGGAGAGTGGAGGAGCGGTCTCCATGAGGAGATTGATTGGATAGCTCTTTCAAGGAACTAGCACTGGGATATTAGACTGAATAGTCTCTCTCTGTGCTTTAAGATGCTGGACGCTGCTTTGAGAGTTAATGTCACTTGGAAACATTCTCCTTTCAAAAAAAAAGTAGTGTAAATGGGTTGAAGCTTCCACTTATGTTACCACTTGCCTTATAAGGAGCCAAGAATACATGGGATGGTGAAATAACACTATTGTGTTGTAGCCTTGTTTCAAACCTGTCCTCACAACCCCTTCCTGCCACTTTACAATTGGTAAATTTTGCCCAGTCCATCCAAGGATATCTACTTAAGATGGCTTGAACCATTATTTTGTTACAGTAAGGGTTGGGATTTTTGCGATGATTTGATCATCTACACACCCAGGACGAACAGCATCTCCAGGTTTCAGCACAAACATGTGCTGCAAAGGCAATCTAATCCCATGATAAGCCCTATAAATATGTGAATAAACTCTGGCATTAACCCACATCTAACACAGTTACAGAAAATTTTCATCTGAAGTCCTGGCAAGTTTCCTGGAAGCAGAGAAGTTCACAGCACAGAAGGAACTCATCTGGGCCATATCCCTGTGCCAGCCCTTTACTGCTGCAGTCCAAAATCAAATCCCACTCTCTGAGCCCTGTAACTACTGCCGCTTCCAAAATTCATTCAATTTTTTTTTGAAAAGGTTGAATGGTCTCTCCCTCAATTATTCCCTTTAACAAAGCATTCTGCACTCCAAAACCGTCAAAGGATCATTTTAATTTTGAACAGTAATTGAATGGACAATATCAGATCAGCTGTTTTTAATAGGTCTTTTCCAACATTCATTTTCATTGACTATAATTAAGTTTCAAAGTTTATTTATTAGTGTCACAAGTAGGCTTCCATTGGCACTGTAATGAAGTTACTGTGAAAATCCTCTTGTCACCGCATTCTGGCACTTGTTCAGCTACCCTAACGGAGAAGTTAGCATGGCCAATGCACGTCTTTCGGACTGTGGGAGGAAACCGGAGCACCCAGAGGAAACCCACGCAGACACAGGGAGAACATGCAGACTCCGCACAGACAGTGACCAAAGCTGGGAATCGAACTTGGGTCCGTGGCCCAATGAGGCAGCGGGGCTCACCACTATGCCACCGTGCCACCCATCATCCCAAAGTCCAAATTGCTCCATCCAACTATGAATTAAAAGCAACCCCATTATGTGTGAAGGAGGAAAGAATGTTCATTTAAATAATAACTTTCATATTCACAGGCTATCATAAAATGCTTCACAACTAATTATCTGCTTCTGAAGAAAGTAGGGTCACTGTTGTTGTGTTTACATTGCATTTCTGCCAATGGACTTTTGTGGTGACAGTTCTTTCCATTTCTTCCAATCAGCTGTCATTTTCCCCTCTGCCAAGTGGATTATTGCAACCTGCTCGTGTCTAAAATAAACTTTCCTCTTCTCTTCATCTGAGGAAATCATGTCTCCATCCCCATCACAACTGGGGACTTGCCAAGTGAACATAACTGCGTGGTCTGGCATAGCACGAGTGGCTAGGGGGCATTGCCAGCCTCATCCTCTGTACTTTTGGATGCCCGCTTGCTGGGAGGGTGTCTGAAGAATCTTGGCACTGAATCCTGCCCTCAGTCTCCTTTGTGAATTCGCTAAACCCGAAGTGTCACACCGGAATTCCAAAACCCAGAGTGACAACCTCCTGACTCAGAGGTGAAAATGGATATCATGGGACAGGAAGAAAAGGCAGGCATATCAAGTTGGGTGATCAAATTGAATGATGGAGCAGGTTCGATGAGTCTGCTCCTACTTCTATGACTCCCACATCCCTAAGAGAATTCTACTGAGGGCAATGCATTGACAGGAGATAAAATTTCATGTTCTATATTTATGTAATGGGTGGCAAGGTGGCACGGAGGTTAGCACTGCTGTCTCACAGTGCCAGGGACCCGGGTTAAATTCCCGGCTTGGGGTCTGTCTGTATGGAGTTTGCACGTTCTCCCCGTGTATGCGTGGGCTTCCTCTGGCTGCTCCTGTTTCCTCACACAGTACAGAGATGTGCAGGTTCAGTGTATTGGCCATGCTGAATTGCCCTTAGTTTGTCTGTGTGAGTGTGTCTATGCTTGATGTGGTACAATGCCCCTCAAGCAATAAGGCATTGATGACAGAGTAGCAACCTGTTCCAGGAATAATCAGCTACAGACGAAAGTCTGACTTATGCACCATAAGGATGTGGGAAGGTTGAGTGAGCGATTTATGTAATGTCGTACAAGTAATCACTGATACGTCCCTTAGTCCTTGTAATGACTCCGCAATCATCCACTTGTCAATAGCCTGAATATCATAGCACTTAACAGTGAAGTATTGCGCAAAGGCTGAACTCTGGGAGTGAATCTACACCCAGATATTTCAGTGATAAATGAAATTCCTTGAATATGCCATTTGTTCACAGTGACACAAGCTTTGACATGCAGCAACTTCAAAGCTTGATTGTCATTCTCTGATGTCTAATTCTATACCAAACTTTGTGGAATTCGTGACTTCCCAATTTTCATTTATTGTTCATTAACGAAAGGCCTTCTGGACAGTGATTCACTGTGAGTCAGAAGCTGTGTCACCCTCCTCACTTTTCATGTGACATTTTTAGCTGTGCTTAGGGAAAATTCTTTCTACATAGCTTGTTCCTTGAAGTAGAATATTATTTTGCATCAGCAACAATGAATTATGAATCAGGGCTACCCACCAGCTATAGTCAACCCTTTCAGTAACTGCACTCTGTCAGTGTGCTTTTTGCAGACTTTAACTCCGAACACCCCCAACTTTCAAAATGGAGGGGTGAATCAAGATGGGTAGTTCCTTAATGGCTGAGGCCGCTCTTGCCCTTAACTTCCCTGAAAACTCTCCACCATTTGCATTTGGTCAAAATACCTCAGGGATCACAGAACAGAGATAGTACTAGTCTCTGTGATCTAAGGTGGGGGCCCAGGCCTAATTCAATGGGAGGCCTGATCATGCCAGATTCTTCCAAAATTGCACCAAGCTGCCTGGAAAAGTTTGATGTGGGTCTATGACTGGTTTCCCAGAGAATGGACATGAACCCCGCCTCGCATTGTCTGTACCTGTAAAGACTTGATTACCTGAAAAGACTTGCATTCCAACCATTATCTTGGAATTGTGTGGTCAATATATATGCCGTGTTTGTGAAACCTACCCCTCCACTCATCTGATGAAGGAGCGGCGCTCCGAAAGCTCGTGATTCCAAATAAACCTATTGAACTTTAACCTGGTGTTGTAAGACTTCTTGCTGTGCCCACCCCAGTCCAACGCCAGCATCTCCACATCATCGAATATTAAATTCCAATCATTAACTCTGCTTCTTTTTACACAGATACTGCCTGATCTGCTGAGTGTTTCCACAAATTCTTGCTTCGATTTGATATTTTCTGGATGTTAAGTTGGTATTCTGGATCTGATAACCATTGCACAGAGTGCCCAATTTCCAGTGTGCGCACAAATCTCTGAAGGTGGCAGGATAAGTTCAGGAGGCTGCTCAAAGCAACATTTGGGTGCTTTGATTTTATTTGTAGAAGAAGAGGGGGATTTTTAAATCACTGGTTCGGTCTCAGCTAGAGTACTATGTTCAGTCCGGGGCATCAGGCTTTAGGAAGGAAGTCAAGGCCTTAGGGACAGATATTTGTGAGAACGGTACTCGGGATGACAGACTTCAGTTGTGTGGGAGGCTGAAGGAAGCTGGATTGGGTTTCTCCTCAGAACAGCAAAGGTTAAGAGGATATAAAAGAGGAGAAACATTTTCCAGTGGCAGAAGGGTCGGTAACCAGAGGGTACAGTTTTAAGGTGCTTAGCTAAGAAAAACAGAGGCAACACAAGGTCACATTTCTCTACTGAGTGAGTTGTTATGATCTGGAATGCATTGCTTCAAAGGGCAGTGGAAGCAGATTTAATAGTAACAGATGAATTGGACAAATACTTGGAGGGAAAATGTTTGCAGGGCAACAGGGTAAGAGTAGGGGATTGCGTCTAATTAAACAATTGTTTCAAAGATACAGCACAGGTACAATGGGCCAAATGGCCTCCTTCTGCATTGCAACATCCCATGATTCAAAGGTTCTAAAAAGTAAGAATGTTACCATCTCAGCCACACTTAACACCTCAGGAGCTGTTAACCATCGTGCAACAAATGCTATTCATTTTTTAAAGTATTTAAAGGAATTATGAAACAAAATTCTTTCCATAAAACAGATGTTTCCTAATTTCGCTGAACCTAGTTTTAACTTTGTAATTTTGATTGCAATGATCTAGCAACTGAGAAATGGATGATGAAAGCAATTTAACTGTTCAGTCATGCAATTGTCACTGTTACGATCCCAGTTGATGTTGTAATTGGGCAGGAAGATCCCAGAATGGAACACTGGCTCAAAAGACCGTGACTTTTACTTTTAATAAAACATGTCGCAGGATCGCTAATTTGTTTTAACAAGAAATTTTTTTTATTAAACATGAAAAAATGGATTTTAAAACAATATTCATTTACTCCTCCCCTAGTTTAATAGTTACACACAGATTTTAAGATTAGCACGGGTTACAAAGTACAAGCAGTGGTCTCATTAATACATAAAGTTCCCTTTAAGCACACAAGATGACTGGTCAAATACCTCACTCTGAACCCAAGCTAGTATCTGTGGATTTCTCCTCAGAATTCCCCCAGATGATTGTCACATGAGATTTTCCAAACTCCACTCCCAGAAATACACTTAAAAATCTTCTTTCACAATAAAACTTCCCCTTAGCAGTTTGCATTCCAAAATCCAGTCAGGGTTTTCCAAATGACACTTTTAAACAAGGCTTCTGCTCCACTTTCAAACCAGTCCAGGTTTTACACCACCCCCCTTTTAGGATTTCTTTGTCTTAACTGTAGTACAAACTGTTCACAATTGCTTTAACTCTCGATTCCCAGACTGCATTGAAATTGCATCAAACTTTTCATTTACCTCTAATGTCTGCTTTCCCATTCTAAATCCGGTTACTGCAATTGTCTCTTTAACTCAGAACACTTTGTCTACTTTTCCTTGAATTCATTTGAACAATACTTTTGTCTCTACTCTCTTAGCTTCAGATGTCTTAAGACATTCTGTCTGAACCAATTCCCTGGTTATCTGGACAATAGCTGGTTCTTTGGGAAGTCTGCTTCTTTGCAGCTCCTGTCCTGTCCATTCTTTCATCTGGAAGAGTTGAAAGATGTTCACTCCCCGATGTCCTGTTTCCAACTTAAATATACCCAGCTAAAACTAAAACTTAAAAGCTTCCTACCGTAAAAGGGCCTCCAATTGCTAAGCAATGACTGCTACTTCTATTTACTCAACACGCCATAGCCCTCTCTAAGTACAATAGAATCGCAGTTGGAATTGAAACCAACACCCACACATACAAACACTTTTGTCCAACATAAATTTAATTCTAGGTTTTACCCTCTGTGCATAGAAACATTAAATTAAACCCACTTAAAAAGCTATGCCTTATTTTTCTAATGTTTACCAATATAAATATGAATTGCCTTAAAACTACCTATGTTTTCCGAATAGTCACATAATGAAAAGGTCACCAATGCAGCTTTGATTTCTGAAGCAAAATCTAATATGAATATAATCTATATTTTTCATTCCAGCAATTTATTGTGGCCTATCAGTCAGAGTGTAGCACACAGCATCAGTGTCTCAATCAATTGCACCATTCAACAAAGGAAAATGACACTTTCATATAATTGGAAGAATTACTAACATCACAGTCCATTATTTTACAATCTTCAATAAGAAGAGTGTCTGTATTTAATATATACCACTTAAACTGGTCGCAAATCAAAGAATAAAGCATTGGAGTAAGACCAAAGAATGAAGATGCCAAGTTCCAGCTTATTTCTGATAGCCAATCTGTGTGAACTGGTACATGTTAGCTGAGCATGTTATACTTGACTCTCATAAGGGGCATATTCATCTTCACTGAATGAATGGTCAAACATAGTGGAGTACCTGCTTTTACATTACTGTCGATGCTCACACCTTATGAACAAATAATTTAAAAAATTGTTTTCTATTCAATTCCATTGAGGGAAATGAAGACCACGCAGGCTGTCCAATGGAAAAACAAATTGCTCTGCCAGTTTACCAAAGGAAGAGTGAAGTTTTGCCCAAAATGTTTTATACGGTAGTTGAGCCAATAGATGACACCTTCTCAGTTCTGAAACCAGTTTGTTCATAATATGGAATATCCATACAGGGGTGAGTAGTAGGCTATGAAGAGGCTTATTTGACATTGAATTATAAAGTGATCAACATTGTGTCATAGAATCCTAGAATCCCTACAGTGCAGAAGGAGGCCATTGGACCCATCAAGCCCTCACCAACAACACTCCTACCCAGGCCCTATCCCCACATATTTACCCTGCTTGTCCCCCTGACACTAAGGGGCAATTTAGCATGGCCAATTAACCTAACCTGCACATCTTTGGACTGTGGGAGGAAACCGGAGCACCCGGAGCAAATCCATGCAGATATGGGGAGAATGTACACACTCCATACAGACAGTGACCCGAGGCCGGAATTGAACCCGAGTACCTGGCACTGTGAGGCAGCAGTGCTGACCACTGTGTCGCTGTGCCCTGGTGGATAAAAGTCCACACTTTCCTTTACAACAAAGATCTACTCTGTATCATTAAATTTTCAGAAACATCACTATTACCAGAAAGAAATGGCTCAATATCAAAAGCTTCTCATCGAGCTCAATGTCTGAAAAAATGTCAATTTCACGATTTAAAATTTTTTTGCATTGCTGACAGATCTCGGTATTAATAGAGATTAGTAATTTTCTACAACAGCTAAGAATAAACAGGTTCCACCAAAGGGAATGATGTAGGGAGGATGTTTATGGCTATTTATCTTTCAGAGGAACATATGTGAACATATGTGCTTTACTAATTGTCCATGAATGAGTAGTTGATCTGCTTTTAATCTATCGTTAGGTGTAGCAATTGTATTCGCTCAACTACATCCTTTAATCATATTTTCAGTAGGTTTGCAGTTTTCCAGCTAAGTACAAGTACTTATCAGGTTTCTCGTGGGAGAAATAATGCAGACCTTCTAGAAAAGAACTGTGACAAATGTTCCTTTGAACTGTACGTACACTTGGAACCATTGCTCCTTGGGCACAGTTTATACTCTGAGTCATTCCTTCTTGGCATTGTATACAAGCTTGGAAATATTGCTGTTTTGCAGTGAGGCCCATGTGATCTCTATATGAAATTGAACCATGCAATGTTACCAATGACCTATTTGAATATGTTTGGAAAAAGTTAAGTTAAGCTATTTTGACAACCTCTACCACACAGTGGGGATTTCAACCCATTGAACTTACAATGAGTGTGAAGTCCTTAATTGTAGTAATATTATTATTTACTATATAAATATCCTGTCAGATTTGCCATCTGAAATACATTGGGTGTGACTTGTTCTGTTGTTTGCTTAACTTCCTCTTGTTGCCAAGAGTCCATCAGTAACAGTCCATGCGTTACCATTGGTCCTCAAAGTATTATTTTATTCATTTACAGCATGTGGGTTTTGATGGATAGGCCAGCATTCATTGCCCATCCCTAATTGCCCTTAAGAAGGTGGTGGTGAGCTGCCTTCTTGAACCGCTGCAGTCACGTGGTGCAGGGACACCCACTGTGCTGATCAGGGGGGAGCTCCAGGGTTTTGACCCAGAGGCAGTGAAAGAACAGCGATACATTTCCAAGTCAGAATGGTGAGCGTCTTGGAATGGAACTTCCAGGTGATGGTGTTCCCATATATCTGTTGCCCTTGATATTCTAGATGATTGTAGTCATGGGTTTGGAAGAAGCAGTCTAATTTCCTGCAGTACATCTTGCAGATGGTACACACCACTGCTACTGTGCGTCAGTGGTAGAGAGAGTGAATGTTCGTGGAAGGATTGCCAATCAGGTTGCTTTGTCTTGGATGGTGATATGTGGACATGATGGCCACATTCTTGGCAAGAATGCCAAAATATTGCTACCAACTGTATTAACCTGAATAACCGTGTGTTAGAATGCTGGTAACCAAGTGTTAAGAATCAATATTTGACATATGTCCAATAAACATTTTTATTAATATTTATCATATACTTGAGCTATAGTCATTTACCAGTACTTCAGCGAGTACTGCATCAAGGAATAAACCATCTATTAGAATACTTTACTCCAGCCAAAGACTAACACATCAGCATCCATTTCTCCAATTGAGGTTGTTAAAACTCTGAAAAGGTTTGATCGAGTTGGTGTAGAGATGTTTAAATTTGCAGGCAAGTCCAAAGCTAGGAGCATGAATGTGGGGTAGTCACTAATAAATCCAAAAAGGAATTCAGGAGGAATCTCTTTACCCAGAGAGCGGTTATCATATGGAATGATTTTTACCACATTGAGCCGCTGAGCTGAGTAGTGCTGGGGAAACTAGAAAAGTACATGAAGGAGAAAGGAACAGAAAGTCTTAAGATGGGAGCAGCAGTGTGGCACAGTGACTAGCACTGCTGCTTCACAGCATCAGAGACCAGATTCAATTCTGGCCTTGGGTCTTTGTCTGTATGGAGTTTGCATGTCTTCCTCGTTTTTGTGTGGAATTCCTCCAGATGCTTTGGTTTCCTCCCACAATCCAAAGATGTGCAGGTTAGGTGGATTGGCTATGGTAAATTGCCCTTAGTGTCCCAAGATGCATAGTTTAGGGGGAATTAGCAGGGTATATACATGGATTTACAGGGATAAGGCCTGGGTAAGATGCTCTGTTGGAGAGTCGGTGCAGACTCGATGGGTCAAATGGCTTCATTCTGCACTGTAGCGATTCTATGAGTCAAAATAGGGTGAGAGGCAGCTCATGTCACAGTCACGTGACTGGCAGGTCTGCTGAATAGCCTGTTTCTGTGTCATAAATTCTATGTTTGATGTGTGGAAAAGAGTTCAACTAGAAGTCAGTTATGTTACAGGGACCCATCTCACTGTAACTCAGAACCGAAGATCTGAGTTATACTGTTTGCTCCCACTGACACGCACCCAAAGCTACGTACCAAATAGCTCAAATTTTTTTAGTTCGGTGGGGCACCATGGAGGATTCAGAACTTTTTAAAAATCTGCGGACAGTACTTTATAAACTGGACTGCAGTAACATGATGGTGTCTCTACAACCCAGGTGATGTGATGCCACCTCCCACAGGCAGCCTATCGATATATTCCAGCATCAATTCATTTCCTCGATGATATTGCTAATCCTAGTTTGTTTTATATTTTAAAATCATTTCACAGAATTACAGAAATGATGTTATAATTGGCCCATTACAACCTCTTAATTTTCAGCCAGTGTAACTATAAGAGGAACTTGGTACAAATCATAGAAATCATAGAAACCCTACAGTGCAGAAGGAGGCCATTCGGCCCATCGAGTCTGCACCGACCACAATCCCACCCAGGCCCTACCCCCACATATTTTACCCGCTAATCCCTCTAACCTACACATCCCAGGACTCTAAGGGGCAATTTTTTAACCTGGCCAATCAACCTAACCCGCACATCTTTGGACTGTGGGAGGAAACCGGAGCACCCGGAGGAAACCCACGCAGACACGATGTAAGATATGTTCCAGGCCATTTAGAGTCATAGAGGTTTACAGCATGGAAATAGGCCATTCGGCCCAATTTGTCCATGCTGCCCAGTTTTTACCACTAAGCTATTTCCAATTGCCCGCATTTGGCCCATATCTCTCTATACCAATCTTACTGTCTAACTGCTTTTTAAAAGACAAAATTGTACCCGCTCTCCTACTACCTCTGACAGCTCACTCCAGACATGCACCACCCTCTGTGTGAAAAAAATGTCTCTCAGGACACTTTAGTATCTCTCCCCTCTCACCTTAAACCTATGCCATCTAGTTTTAGACTCCCCTACCTTCGGGAAAAAAACATTAACTATCTATGCGCCTCATTATTTTATAGACCTCTATAAGATCGCCCCTGAGCCTCCTACACTCCAGGGAAAAAATCCCAGTCTATCCAGCCTCTCCTTATAACTCAAACCATCAAGTCCTGGTAGCATCCCTGGTAAATCTTTTCTGCAGTCTTTCTAGTTTAATAATATCCATTCTATAATACGGTGACCAGAACTGTACACGTTATTCCAAGTGTGGCCTTAACAATGTCTTGTACAACTTCAACAAGATATCCCAACCCCTGTATTCAATATTCTGACCAATGAAACCAAGCATGCCAAATGCTTTCTTCACCACCCTGTCCATCTGTGATTCCAATTTCAAAGAGCTATGAATCTGTACTCCTTGATCTCTTTGTTCTATAACTCTCCCCAACACCCTACCATTAACTGAGTAAGTCCTGCTCTGATTCGATCTACCAAAATGCATCACCTCGCATTCATCTAAATCAAACTCTATCTGCCATTCATCAGCCAATGGTCCAATTGAGCAAGATCCCATTGCAATCCTAGACAACCTTCTTCACTGTCCGCCATGCCACCAATCTTGGTGTCATCTGCAAACTTACCAACCATGCCTCCTAAATTCTCATACAAATCATTAATATAAATGACAATAACAGTGGACCCAGCACCGATCACTGAGGCACACCGCTGGTTATAGGCCTCCAGTTTGAAAAACAACCGTCTACAACCACCTTCTGTCTTCTGTCGTCAAGCCAATTTTGTATTCAGTTGGATACCTCACCCTGAATCCTGTGAGATTTAACCTTATGTAATAACCTACCATGTGGTACCTTGCCAAGGGCCTTGCTAAAGTCCATGTAGACAACATTGTCTGCACTGCCCTCATCTATCTTCTTGGTTACCGCTTCAAAAAACTCAATCAAATTCATGAGACATGATTTTCCACTCACAAAGTCATGCTGACTGTCCCTAATCAGTCCTTGCCTCTCTAAATGTTTGCAGATCCTGTCTCTGAATACCTTCTAACAACTTACCCATGTTAGGCTCACCGGCCTGTAGTTCCCAGGCTTTTCCCTGCAGCCCTCCTTAAACAAAGGCCTGACATGTACCTCCAATCTTCAGGCATCTCACCTATGGCTGTCAATGATTCAAATATCTCTGCTCAGGGACCTGCAATTTCCTCCTTAGCCTCCCACAACGTCCTGGGATACACTTCATCAGATCCCAGGGATTTATCTACCTTGATGCACTTTAAGACTTCCAGCACCTCCTTCTCTGTAATATGTACATTCGTTAAGACATCACTATTCATTTCCCCAAATTCTCTAACATCCATGCCTTTCTCAACAGTGAATACTGATGAGAAATATTCATTTAGGATCTCACCCATCTCTTGTGGATCCACACATAAATGACTTTGTTGACCCTTAAGAGGCCCTACTCTCTCCCTAGTCACTCTTTTGCACTTTATGTATTTGTAGAAGCTCTTCGGGTTCTCCTTTGCCTTATCTGCCAAAATAATCTCGTGTCCCCATTTTGCCCTCCTGATTTCTCTCTTAACTCTACTCCTACACCCCCTATACTCTTCAAGGGATCCACTTGATCCCAGCTGCCTATGCATGTCATATGCCTCCTTCTTCTTCTTGACCAGGGCCTCATTTATATGTGCATTGCTACAATTGCTTATTACTTTGAGGTCTTGGTCCTTAAAATGAAGTTGTGCGTGTTAATAAAGCTACTGAGAGACCAAATATTTGCTGAAGTATTTGGTATGATCATTATCATGTCAGAAGATCTCTGAAGCCTTGTTTATGGTCTACTGCCTTAATTCCAAATCAGTAAACAAATTGTGGAGCTGTCTCATTTATGCAGCTTGCTTCAGCACATTAGGCTTACACATGTCACACTTTTGATTATGTCCATAAAATATGCACTCTTCTCCTTTGTTTACTTACCACAAAGGGTAGCTCAGCGCTGATAACAGCGGAGTGGCACTGTTACACCAGACATGCAGAAAGCTCGGCTTTAGTAACCAAGGGATGATTTTTCTCCTCTGGGGCTAGCAAATGTACTGATTCCACTTGAGTGATGATCCTTTTATGCAGGATAGTTCATCCTTATTCACTGACCCAGATGCATGTGGGGCATTTGTGGACTTGATAAATACGCTTGCTCATAATTCAAAAGAAAAGGATGGGAACATTTAAAGGGGTGCATTAGGATAAAGCAGGGCTCACATGATATCTCAGCTAAAATCCTTTGCTGAGGCTGAAGAAGTAAAGGAATAAAATGTGGCGGCCAGTGGCAAAAGGCAAACGATGCACAGTTGAACATAGAACATAGAACATTACAGCACAGAACAGGCCCTTCGGCCCACGATGTTGTGCCGACCTTCATCTGAAACCAAGATCAAGCTATCCCACTCCCTACCATCCTGGTGTGCTCCATGTGCCTATCCAATAACCGCTTAAATGTTCCTAAAGTGTCTGACTCCACTATCACTGCAGGCAGTCCATTCCACACCCCAACCACTCTCTGCATGAAGAACCTACCTCTGATATCCTTCCTATATCTCCCACCATGAACCCTATAGTTATGCCCCCTTGTAATAGCTCCATCCACCCGAGGAAATAGTCTTTGAACGTTCACTCGATCTATCCCCTTCATCATTTTATAAACCTCTATTAAGTCTCCCCTCAATCTCCTCCGCTCCAGAGAGAACACCCCAGCTCCCTCAACCTTTCCTCATAAGACCGACACCCCAAACCAGGCAGCATCCTGGTAAATCTCCTCTGCACTCTTTCCAGCGCTTCCACATCCTTCTTATAGTGAGGTGACCAGAACTGCACGCAATATTCCAAATGCGGTCTCACCAAGGTCCTGTACAGTTGCAGCATAACCCCACGGCTCTTAAACTCCAACCCCCTGTTAATAAAAGCTAACACACTATATGCCTTCTTCACAGCTCTATCCACTTGAGTGGCAACCTTTAGAGATCTGTGGATATGGACCCCAAGATCTCTCTGTTCCTCCACAGTCTTCAGAACCCTACCTTTGACCCTGTAATCCACATTTAAATTAGTCCTACCAAAATGAATCACCTCACATTTATCAGGGTTAAACTCCATTTGCCATTTTTCAGCCCAGCTTTGCATCCTATCTATGTCTCTTTGCAGCCTACAACAGCCCTCCACCTCATCCACTACTCCACCAATCTTGGTGTCATCAGCAAATTTACTGATCCACCCTTCAGCCCCCTCCTCTAAGTCATTAATAAAAATCACAAAGAGCAGAGGACCAAGCACCGATCCCTGCGGCACTCCGCTAGCAACCTGCCTCCAGTCCGAAAATTTTCCATCCACCACCACCCTCTGTCTTCGATCAGATAGCCAGTTACCTATCCAATCGGCCAACTTTCCCTCTATCCCACACCTCCTTACTTTCATCATAAGCCGACCATGGGGGACCTTATCAAACGCCTTACTAAAATCCATGTATATGACATCAACCGCCCTACCTTCATCAACACACCTAGTTACCTCCTCAAAAAATTCTATCAAATTTGTGAGGCACGATTTGCCCTTCACAAATCCGTGCTGACTATCCCGGATTAATCCGCATCTTTCTAAATGGTCGTAAATCCCATCCCTAAGGACCTTTTCCATCAATTTACCAACCACCGAAGTCAGACTAACCGGTCTATAATTACCAGGGTCATTTCTATTCCCTTTCTTAAACAGAGGAACAACATTCGCCACTCTCCAGTCCTCTGGCACCATCCCCGTGGACAGCGAGGACCCAAAGATCAAAGCCAAAGGCTCTGCAATCTCATCCCTCGCCTCCCAAAGAATCCTAGGATACATTTCATCAGGCCCAGGGGACTTATCGACCTTCAGTTTATTCAAAACTGCCAATACATCCTCCCTCCGAACATCTATTTCCTCCAGCCTATTAGCCTGTAACACCTTCTCTTCCTGAAAAACATGGCCCCTCTCCTTGGTGAACACTGAAGAAAAGTATTCATTCATCACCTCGCCTATCTCTACTGATTCCATACACAAGTTCCCACCACTGTCCTTGACCGGCCCTAACCTCACCCTGGTCATTCTTTTATTCCTCACATAAGAGTAAAAAGCCTTGGGGTTTTCCTTGATCCGACCCGCCAAGGACTTCTCATGTCCCCTCCTAGCTCTCCTCAGCCCCTTTTTCAGCTCATTCCTTGCTAACTTGTAACCCTCAATCGAGCCATCTGAACCTTGTTTCCTCATCCCTACATAAGCTTCCCTCTTCCTTTTCACAAGACATTTCACCTCTTTTGTGAACCACGGTTCCCTCACTCGGCCATTTCCTCCCTGCCTGACAGGGACATACCTATCAAGGACACCCAGTATTTGTTCCTTGAAAAAGTTCCACTTTTCATCAGTGCCTTTCCCTGACAGTTTCTGTTCCCATCTTATGCCCCCTAATTCTTGCCTAATCGCATCATAATTACCTCTCCCCCAATTGTAAGCCTTGCCCTGCCGTCCGGCCCTATCCCTCTCCATTGCAATAACAAAAGACACAGAATTGTGGTCACTATCTCCAAAGTTCTCTCCCACAACCAAATCTAACACTTGGCCCGGTTCATTTCCCAGTACCAAATCCAATGTGGCCTCACCCCTTGTCGGCCTATCCACATATTGTGTCAGGAAACCCTCCTGCACACACTGCACAAAAAGTGCCCCATCCAAACTATTTGACCTACAAAGGTTCCAATCAATATTTAGAAAGTTAAAGTCCCCCATGACAACTACCCTGTGACCCCCACACGTATCCATAATCTGCTTTGCAATTTCTTCCTCCACATCTCTATTACTATTTGGGGGCCTATAGTAAACTCCTAGCAACGTGACTGCTCCTTGAGGCCAAAGTTATGATGTGGAGACGCCAATGTTGGACTGGGGTGGACACAATAAGAAGTCTCACAACACCAGATTAAAGTCCAACAGGTTTGCTTGAAATCACGAGCTTTCGGAGCACTGCTCCTTCATAAGGTGAGTGGAGAGGTAGGTTTAACAAGCAGAGACAAAGACACAATTGCAAAATAAGGTTTGTCTTTGCCTATATATGCAGTGTTTGTGAAACCTACCTCTCCACTCACCTGATAAAGGAGCAGCGCTCCGAAAGCTCATGATTCCAAATAGACCTGTTGGACTTTAACCTGATGTTGTGAGACTTCTTACTGGGCCCACCCCAGTCCAATGCTGGCATCTCCACATCATGGCTACCATGGATACCTCAAACTGTCGGCTCAAAGTGGAGAGGGTCTCCAAGAGGATCACGCATATCGACACAGCCATCAAGTTTCTAACCATTATCTTGCATTGGTGTTCTTTGCTTATATATGCCGTGAATGTGAAACCTACCTCTCCACTCACCTGATGAAGGAGCAGCGCTCCGAAAGCTCGTGATTCCAAATAAACCTGTTGGACTTTAACCTGGTGTTGTGAGACTCCTTACCAAGGCCGAAGTTGACCAGTTTTGAAGTACTGCTATGTTAACATCTCCTGCCTGAATTACCTAGACACTTGGAATATTCATGGCAAAAAGAACACTAAAAAGTGACATCCAGTGTCAGTATTTTGGTCACTTGATCAGAGCTGAAAAGCCACAGAGATCTCTTCGAGAGGTCAAAGTGGAGGGCAACAAGGTGGCATAGTGGTTAGCACTGCTGCCTCTCAGTGCTTAGAACCAAAGTTTCATTCTGGCCTTGGCTGACCATCTGTATGGAATTTACATGTTCTCCCCATGTCTGCATGTGTTTCCTTTGGGTGCTCCGGTTTCCTCCCGCAGTCCAAAGATGTGCAGATTAGGTGGATTGACTATGTTAAATTGTCCATTAGTGCCCAAAGATGTGTAGGAGAGGTGGATTAGCCATGATAAATTTGCAGGGTTAGGGAGATAGGGAGGAGGGTTGGTCCTGGGTGGGATGCTCTTATGGAGAGTTGGTGCAGAATCGATGGGTGAAATAGCCCCCTTCTGCACTGCAAACATTCTATGATTTTATGCACCCAGAAGAAAGCTACGCAGAGGCCAGAATAGGACCAGGGTACCTGATGCTGTGAGGCAGCGGTGCGAACCAATGTGCCACTTAATGTATTTTAAACTGAGGAACACTCACAAATGACATAACGGGCCTGATTTTACCATTTTGATTCTAAGTGCTGAATCTGAGCGTAATTCAGATCCGACTTGGAAATCTGCTTTCAGGCGCCCCATACACACTCAGCCTGAATAATCGCGAGTCTGAATCACGCTTTGGGCGGGGCTTATCACGCCCGAAATGATCGGAGCTCTGAACTGCACATGCGCAGTGAGAAAGGAATTTGGAAAAGCGCGCCCGTGTCAGATCGCTCCCAGGCCACAGAAAGCAGTTAAAGGGGCCCGGACCAAAAAGCAGGAGCGATGGCCTCCACAAACATCACCCCCACCCCTACAACATAACTGTCCCCCTTATCCGCCCCCCCCCACTACCCAGATTGATCGCGACCCCCTGCCCCCTTCCCCCTCACCGATTGCCTGCAGAGTGGCAGCGGACCCTCCTGCGCCCATCCCCCCCCCCTCGTTCCCTCCCCACCAAAGATTCATCTGGCCTCACTCCCCTGCCTCCGCCCCAGAGAATAATCTGGCCTCACTCTCCATGACTCTCCCGCACCCCCACAGAATGATCTAGCCTCACTCCCCTCCACCACCACCCCCCCCCCCCCCCCAAGCATGATCTGGCCTCACTCCCTGCCCCCCCGCCCCCCCCCCCGGCCGGGAATGATCTGGCCTCACTTCCCCCTCCCCCCCCGCCCCCTCCCAGAGAATGATCTGGCCTCACTCCCCCCCACCCCCAGAGAACGATCTGGCCTCACTCCCCCACCTGCCCCCAAGAATGATTTGGCCTCACTCCCCCACCTGCCCCCGAGAATGATCTGGCCTCACTCCCCTCCTCCCCCAGAGGTACATCTGACCCGCCTCCTCCTCCCTCCCCACCCCCTCACCAGAGAATGATCTGGCCTGCCTCAATAATCTCACACAAGTGGGTGACTACTGTCAGTGAATGCATTTCCACTTGCCACACTTAACCAACTGCACTATTAGACATAGCTGCTGTTGATGTCTTTTGATGTGATCTTCTTCGATCAGGTCTAAAACCAACAATCACAGTTTCACCTCACTCTAGCATGTTGTGGGAAATTTACCACTGGAGTCAGACTTGGAGGTTTCAACGATACAATTTTATTTCGGACACGAAGCTTCGGGAGAAAGCCCTGGTACTCCGCAGTACTTGGCAGCTACCTTCTTAATTACACAATGGCAGTTGATCATTTTTATACCTTTTAGAAATCATAGAATCATAGAAACCCTACAGTGCAGAAGGAGGCCATTCGGCCCATCGAGTCTGCACCGACCACAATCCCACCCTACCCCCACATATCTACCCGCTAATCCCTCTAATCTACACATTTTAGGATTCTAAGGGGCAATCAACCTAACCCGCACATCTTTGGACTGTGGGAGGAAACCGGAGCACCCGGAGGAAACCCACGCAGACACGAGGAGAATGTGCAAACTCCACACAGACAGTGACCCGAGCCGGGAATCGAACCCGGGACCCTGGAGCTGTGAAGCAGCAGTGCTAACCACTGCGCTACCGTGCCGCCCAAAGACAATAGGTACTACGGACATTAGCCGTTTAACACATCGTTATAGGTTGAGTAGGCAGATTACGGACATCGGTAGTTAACACATCGTTACAAGCAAACAGGGACAGACATGGGCAGTTAACATATCATTGTTCATAGAATGGATACATTTCCTCTATCAATGACTGGTTTCGATTTATACATTCAGTGGCTGATGTTGTTGCATTTATGTTCCCATCTGTGGCTGA
This sequence comes from Mustelus asterias, assembly GCF_964213995.1. Taxonomy (NCBI): domain Eukaryota; kingdom Metazoa; phylum Chordata; class Chondrichthyes; order Carcharhiniformes; family Triakidae; genus Mustelus; species Mustelus asterias. The sequence continues at coordinate 102,886,786 of NC_135803.1, forward strand.
CCTTATTATCAGACTTATTGTTCTGGGTCTGCCCTTATCTTAAAGTGCCTCAAGCTCTGACTAGCTTCCTGCAGCATTTCGGTTCCTGCATGTTTTAACTTTAAGTAACTTGTCTGTGCTAAAAGCCAGTGCCTGTGTAATGTCCCTTCCCAGGTATCCATTTTGTGTGCCAGGTAACCATTTCTTTAATTCCCCCACAACAAGCACATCTAACATTGCTGCAAGCCAGGCATTGCTGGAAGAGCAGGAAGGCAGTCATGAAGAAGAAACACAATTTCTCCATGTGTGGTTTTTTAATTCTTTCATAGGATGTGGGTGTCACTGGCAAGGCCAGCATTTGCTGCTCATCCCTAATTATCTTTGAACTGAGTAGCTTGCTAGGCCATTTCAAAGGACAGTTAAGAGTTCGCTGCACTGCTGATGGGTTTTAGGACAATCAACAATCGCTTCATGGTCATCATTAGACTTTTAATTCCAGGATATTAACTTAATTCAAATTTCATCATTTGGTGTCGTGGAATTCAAACCCAGGTTGGCATGGTAGCACAGTGGTCAGCATTGCTGCTTCACAGTGCCAGGGACCCGGGTTCGATTCCCGGCTTGGGTCACTGACTGTGTGGAGTTTGCACGTTCTCCTCATGTCTGCCTGGGTTTCCTCCGGGTGCTCCGGTTTCCTCCCACAATCTGAAAGACCTACTGGTTAGGTGCATTGACCTGAACGGGCGCCGGACTGTGGCGACTATGGGAATTTCACAGTAACTTAATTGCGGTGTTAATGTAAGCCTTACTTGTGATGAATAAATAAACTTTACTTTGTTTGTCTGAACTATTAGTCCAATTACAGTACCGTTACCCCACCACCTACTTTGAAGAGTAACTTAGAGGTGGGATCAGCACATGGTGAGACATTGGATTTGGGTGACTTGCTGACCAGGACAGGGAACAAGGGTGGCGTAGATGTCAGCTCGCTGGAGGGGTGAGGTTGCAGAGGGCTCATCAGAGCACTTCAGTAGGTTAGGTTACAGAGGAAGAGTGATGGGCATGCACAGTGAAATGCTTACAGCATCAGCAGTGCTGTCAACAAGTCTGCCATTAATGTCAAAGAGTTCAGCACTAACTTGGCATAGCACAGATTTTGACCACATCCTTTCCACTCTGGTGGTAGTCAACTACATTAGCACACTGCACAACCATGATGCAGCATCTAATAGTTGATATTCAGAAGCCACCCTGGATCTGGATGCTCAGGCTAAAGCCATATGCACATCATGGCTGATGCCAGGGGTTGAAAGGGGTTTGCAGCCTCTAGGTCAGGCAAACACACACAGAGGTCATGAAGGGACTATACAAGGGTGAATAATTTACAATTGTATGCAATACAAGAAAAATCTCATTTATAAATTTGCTTTAGAATGTTTATTTAGTGTTGTCTTTTATTTTGACCTCATGGGCGGTCAGTGACAGATGAAAGGTGAGGGGCTGGACTGTTGGTGATGGGGAATTGGGATTGTGTTTGCTTGTATCGAATTTAAACATGTGGATCACACTGAAACCTTTGGCTAAAAAAATGGGCTTATGTCTTTTGCCACTATCCTCCCGCAGCCCCCTGCTCTTCCTTTGCCTCAGCTTGTAGACCTCAGGATGGTGAGGATGTTCCGGACCACCATAAATCATCATACCTGCTCTGCTGGGCACTGCAGGGATCTGTCAGAGTGGTGCAGGTCACAGAGATCTTGGCTGAAATTCTCCCGCCTCACCGCCATGGGAAGTGTAGCGGGGGAGACAAGAAATGCGGCAGACCATTTAAGGATATGTTGAGCACAGGCAGGAATTTCCAGTCTAGGGGTGCATGCGGCCGAAGAATCCCACCCCTCGTTTCAGCATGCTCTGAATAGTCTTCTCGATTACATTTCATGTGACTGCGTGGTTTTCACTAGCTGCCTGTGTGATCATGAATTACACAATAGATTCATGAAGCACATCATCAGCAGATAGGCCCTAATGCCCAGTAGCCACCTTTTGGATGTTGTGTGGCAGATCAAATGAAGCTGGCACAGATTGAAGACACCTGGTTGCTGCTAGGATACCATTGCATATGTTTTAGTTGTAATACATCTCAGCGTTGGAAATTGGCAGCTGCAAAGTCTCATGCAGGTAGTCAACGGCACTTTGTACCACGGGGAAGCCGGCAACCCTCAGGCTATTTCTCCCTGGCAAGAGACAACAAAATAAATTCTGTTCTCACGGATAATTCAAAGCTTCAGTGGCATCCTTTCTGTAATGGGAAAGTAAGCTGGGAGGTGTTGCAAATATCACCCTGCTCCAAGCTGGAAGAAGCCTGATGCATTAAAGTTCATGGGCACAATCCCCTCACCATCTATGGCAGTGCCCTCCTCGCCCTACAGTTGTGGTGACAGCAGTTGGCAGATTTCAGTGAACACCTCATTCGTGAAGTGGAAAAACCCAACACACTGTCCCTCGCTTAAATTCAGAGAGGTGAATTGCTCCCTGAGCATCCATGGTCTCATGCTGAGAGCCCTTCTCCCTCTCCTTCCTCTTCCAAAATCATGCCTTGCCCTGTGTCACTTGTGCTGATTTTTGCTGTCATGTTGTTATCCTAAGGAGCACAAACGCCTATATGGCCACCTGTGGGCCCACCATTCAGTGATGGATGGTGAGAAGGTTCCTGATGCCTCTGGTGCAACCACAGGGCTGTCAGCTTCAAGGCCTCAGCAGTGCCATTGGGAAAGCTGGTTTTTGCTGAAGAATCCAGGAAACTCTGGCAGCTATGTAAGTTAGAAAACAACATTGAAACATTTACAGGGTCAGAGGAAAACTGCTCCAGGGAGAACATTGGAGATGCTGGGGTTGGCTTCTCTTCCAGCTTTGGCCCATGAAACCTTCCCCTCAGGCTGCTGCTAAAGGCTGCCTCCATTTAGTTGATGGTCTACCCATATGGTGGAGTCACTCTCAAAATGCCAATGACAATGTAAACTGGCTGCTAATATGACCTTTATGTAAATTGCCTGCCTGTCTCCTTGGAGCACTGCTCATCCCACCTTTGGTAAAATGCCCTGTCGGTGGTATCACATTAGAGAGGAGACAGAAAAAATTCAGCCATGTGTTTCCTGTCACTCAGTCAACTTTGCATCCATGCTGCCTCTGTCCATTTTATTTCATGGGCTTTAACTCTTCTGATAAGCCTGTTATGTGTCACTTTATCAAATGGCTTCTGGAAGTCTATGTACACTACATAAATCACGCTACCCTCAGCAGTATGAGGAGATAGTGGTGTTGTGGCATTGTCATTGGACTAGCAATCCAGAGACCCAGGATAATGCCCTGGGGACCTGGGTTCGAATCCCTCCATGGCAGGTGGTGAAATTTGAATTCAGTATAAAAGTACGCTGGAATTAATGATGATGATGAAACCATTGCTGGTTGTTGTAAAAATCCATCTGTTTCACTAATGTTCTTCAGGGAAGGAAATCTGCTGCTTTGGCCCGTGGAGCTTCTTTGGCCCATGGAACCCTTCCCCTGGGCCACTGCTGAAGGTTGCCTCCATTTGTTTGATGGTCTACTCCATTCTCAAAATGGCAATGTGAAATGGCCTGCTCTGGCCAGCATGTGACCCAGACCCACAGGAGTGTGATTGACTCCTAAATGCCTTCTAAAGGACAATTCGTGATGGGCAATAAATGCTGGCTGGCCTAGGCCAGTAATGCATACATCCTGTAAAAATTATTTTTTAAAAAGATCAACCCTCTGTGTTACATCAAAAAATCTAGTTTAACATGATTTTTTTCTTGAATAAATCCATGCTGATTTTTCTTAATCCACATTTGTGCCATCTAATTTTGTTCCAGATTTTTGTTTTTAATACTTCCCGCACCACTGAGGTTAAACTAACTGGTCTGTATTTGCTGGGCACATCCTTACATTTGCAATTCTCCAATCCTCTGCACTTATGAAAGATTGGAGGATTATGACTAGTGCCTCTGCAAATTCTACACGTCCTTCCTTAGATGCATCTGATCTGGTCCTGGTGACTTATTAACTTTAGGAATGTTTTCTAATACCTCATTTTTAAAAAATATCAATTTTTAGCTTTTCCAATGTCTTAACTACCTGCTCTTTCACTCTGATTTTTGAAGCATCTCTGAAATAACTCCTTAGAGGCCGGTGAACCTTCACCTGATTCCCCTTATTTACAAGCTCTATTCCACTCCTAAGAGTGCTTCAGGTACAAAGTCAGAATTCAGAGTGTCAATAGCCTTGACACCCCTCAATATAGATACAGGTGAGACTCTCTGATTAGGCAGGCAATCATTATTCAATCACGGAGCTCATACTCGAAGAGGCCAACATCAATGGCCTCATTGAGGTTAATATAATCTCCTTCCAAAGTAAAGTAACTGGTTAAAAAAAAAATCACCATTTCAACATTTGCTTTGAAGTTCAGTTTTGATATTCTTTTTACAGCTCCCATTTCCGAGGTTCTTCCTACCTCAGCTTAATTGAAGTTGAATTTGAAAAATTGCTACCATGTAGAAGCAATTAACGTTGCTGTTTTTAACAATGGTTTGCTTGACGATCTGATCAGTCGGTTGAGGGGACCGATTGACACGACCTGGAAAAATCTTGACCAAAGAGCCCAAATTAATTCACTGAAGCTTCCTTTTGACACTAAAGATAGGCTGAACCACCGCAAATAAAAAAAACACCAGGTTTGTTTTGTGGGATTCCATCAGTGCAATGTTTCATTCAGTGATCCCGACAATTTAAGAAAATAGGCCGTGGCCTGCTGATATCTGTGACTGGTCAATTGATTACCAGAGCATTGAGCTGACAGCCTTTTACACAAGTGATTCCATTCACGCAGCCTCACTGAAAATGTGTCATATTGTGGTGGCAATGGGAAGAATCAAGGCTGCTGAGAGTGGAACAGAAAAAACAAAGAGTAATGACAAGTGATCAATCAGCTCACTTTATCGAATGCAGCACAGAAGGATTACAGAAAGTTTACTGACACGTCAGGGTACACTGCTTCAGCAGCTGTCAACAAATCTATTATATTTAAGTCTTTGGGTAAGAGTGACAGCAAAAAAAGCATTGTTGCTGGCAGTGCAGTAACTAGCTGAACTTGCTTTTGGAAGTCGAATTTGGTTCGATTTCTGGGTGCCCACTCCTGCGGTGCAAGTAGGGACGAGTGACCTCCTTCGCCAATCATAGCCTTGGGCCTAAGACCCCTTCACAAATTCCAGGGATATGTCCAGGGTCAGTTTTCAGTGCTTGCAAGTATACCCATACCCTACCTCACCCAATTCACCTTTCTAAGGTGAAGGATCCTGTAACAATTTTAATCAGGCAACTGAGGTTGGCCTGCTTGAATATGAATTCCCTGATAGAGGGCCAAATTGATGGTCCAAGCAGGGAGCCCCTTGCGATGTACTTAAACAGGAGTGTCAGTTCCTCTGGCACTCCGGATGTTGACTGCATACTAAGAGCACTATGTATAGTGTTGTTTGATCTTGTAAATAAAGGAATTTTGGTGAAGGGAATTCCGTCTCCGAGGACTTATTACGGGTCCCGTGCCCTAACTGATTAAAGGCATTTTATTTAAATTATTTTGTCCCATTTATTCTGCTGCTGCAAAAGGCAATGATATCCTCTGGCATTGATCACGTTAGTCATGTACAAGATTGTTGTTTTCGTTCATTTATAGGATGTGGGCGTTGATGGCTAGACCAGCATTTATTGCCCTGGTGAAGGCTGTGCTGAACTGCCTTCTTGAAGCGTCCCTGAAGTCACTAAGGGGTAGGCACATCCACAGTGCTATTAGGGAGGGAGTTCAGGATTTTGGCCAGATACAGTGAAGGAATGGCAATATATTTCCAAGTCAGGAAGGTGAGGGGTTTGGAGGGGAACTTCCAGGTGATGGTGATGGTGTTTCCAAGTATCTGCTGCCCTTGTCCTTCTAGAGGGTAGTTGTCATGGGTTTGGAAGATGCTGCCTGAGAAACTTTGATGAGTTCATGCAGTGCATCTTATACACACTGCTGTCATTGTTCATTGGTGGTAGAGGGAGTGAATGTTTGTGGAAGGCGTAGCAATCAAGTGGGCTACTTTGTCCCGGATGGTGTCTAGCCCTTGAGTGTTGTTGCAGCTGCACTCATCCAGACAAGTGGAGAATATTTCATTATACTCCTGACTTGTGTCTTGTTGGGAGTTGAGTTACCCGCTGCAGAGTTCCTAACCTCTGACTTGCTCTGATAGTAAGAAGTTTAACAACACCAGGTTAAAGTCCAACAGGTTTATTTGGTAGCAAAAGCCACACAAGCTTTCGAGGCTCTAAGCCCCTTCTTCAGGTGAGTGGGAATTCTGTTCACAAACAGAACTTATAAAGACACAGACTCAATTTACATGAATAATGGTTGGAATGCGAATACTTACAACTAATCCAGTCTTTAAGAAACAAAACAATGTGAGTGGAGAGAGCATCAAGACAGGCTAAAAAGATGTGTATTGTCTCCAGACAAGACAGCCAGTGAAACTCTGCAGGTCCACGCAACTGTGGGAGTTACAAATAGTGTGACATAAACCCAATATCCCGGTTCTGCCGTCCTTGTGTGTGCGGAACTTGGCTATCAGTTTCTGCTCAGCGACTCTGCGCTGTCGTGTGTCGCGAAGGCCGCCTTGGAGAACGCTTACCCGAATATCAGAGGCCGAATGCCCGTGACCGCTGAAGTGCTCCCCAACAGGAAGAGAACAGTCTTGCCTGGTGATTGTCGAGCGGTGTTCATTCATCCGTTGTCGCAGCGTCTGCATAGTTTCCCCAATGTACCATGCCTCGGGACATCCTTTCTTGCAGCGTATCAGGTAGACAACGTTGGCCGACGGATAACCTCACGATGCTCCACTTCTCCAGCTTCCACCCTAAACACGTTAAAGAAGCCATCCCCTACGGACAAGCCCTCCGTATACACAGGATCTGCTCGGATGAGGAGGATCGCAACAGACACCTCCAGACGCTGAAAGATGCCCTCATAAGAACAGGATATGGCGCTAGACTCATTGATCAACAGTTCCAACGCGCCACAGCGAAAAACCGCACCGACCTCCTCAGAAGACAAACACGGGACACAGTGGACAGAGTACCCTTCGTTGTCCAGTACTTCCCCGGAGCGGAGAAGCTACGGCATCTCCTCCGGAGCCTTCAACATGTCATTGATGAAGACGAACATCTCACCAAGGCCATCCCCACACCCCCACTTCTTGCCTTCAAACAACCGCACAACCTCAAACAGACCATTGTCCGCAGCAAACTACCCAGCCTTCAGGAGAACAGTGACCAAGACACCACACAACCCTGCCACAGCAACCTCTGCAAGACGTGCCGGATCATCGACACAGATGCCATCATCTCACGTGAGAACACCATCCACCAGGTACACAGTACATACTCTTGCAACTCGGCCAACGTTGTCTACCTGATACGCTGCAAGAAAGGATGTCCCGAGGCATGGTACATTGGGGAAACTATGCAGACGCTGCGACAACGGATGAATGAACACCGCTCGACAATCACCAGGCAAGACTGTTCTCTTCCTGTTGGGGAGCACTTCAGCGGTCACGGGCATTCGGCCTCTGATATTCGGGTAAGCGTTCTCCAAGGCGGCCTTCGCGACACACGACAGCGCAGAGTCGCTGAGCAGAAACTGATAGCCAAGTTCCGCACACACAAGGACGGCAGAACCGGGATATTGGGTTTATGTCACACTATTTGTAACTCCCACAGTTGCGTGGACCTGCAGAGTTTCACTGGCTGTCTTGTCTGGAGACAATACACATCTTTTTAGCCTGTCTTGATGCTCTCTCCACTCCCATTGTTTTGTTTCTTAAAGACTGGATTAGTTGTAAGTATTCGCATTCCAACCATTATTCATGTAAATTGAGTCTGTGTCTTTATAAGTTCTGTTTGTGAACAGAATTCCCACTCACCTGAAGAAGGGGCTTAGAGCCTCGAAAGCTTATGTGGCTTTTGCTACCAAATAAACCTGTTGGACTTTAACCTGGTGTTGTTAAACTTCTTACTGTGTTTACCCCAGTCCAACGCCGGCATCTCCACATCATTGCTCTGATAGTCACAGTATTTATATGGCTGCTCCAGTTCAGTTGCTGGTCAGTGATAATCCCAGGATGTTGATAATGGGGGATTGCCATTGCTGATTGTGGCCTTCAGAAATGACTCATGTCAACTCTCAACTATCTTGTGTTACTCTGAGACCTTCCAGTTGGAGAAGCTTGATATGCCCTCTTATTTGGGATGGAGGAGGAAGGTGCGGGAGGAGAATGCAGGTTCCCCTCACTGTCATCCCAAATGGAAGACTAGGCCTTCTCAATGAAAGTATGACTCCTGCATCTCCCAACCCAGGAATTATTGTCTTTCAGAATCTCAAGGGATAGTACTTCAGGCATCAGTTCATTGATGATGGATCTATAGTCCCCTGAGGCCAACCTTATTATTATGGAGGAATTTTCCATGAGTTTTCTTTCTAAAAGTACCTACTGTTATCCTTTGTCCAAAGTTTTGCTTGCTCAATAATTAGGATGAGTGATTCAGGGTGACAGGGACTTCACTGTCTAATGAACAGGGTGAATATTGAACAGACCTTATTTTGAAAGTCTGTATACAGTACAGCTGGCATCCAGTCATTTCTAAAGAAAACTCTATTTTTGGACCATGTGGAGTTGTCGGATTTTCAACAAGCTTGTTAGCAGGTGTGGGGAGTTGACATTTTCACATTTCTTTCCCATTACTTTATGGTACAGATACAGATAAACTAACGTTTTATTGCACTGGTCAGCAGGCACCTCAATTATTTAAAGCCATAGGCTGCTGATGGATTGTTATCACTTCCAGCTTTATCTCCATCTTTAATGAAGATGGTGACTTTTTTTGTGGATGGATTGGGAGATTATGGCCGGTTCCTCCATAACTTCCAGTATTTTATCTGTTATTATCATCTGACCTGGTCCTGGTGACCAGCGTTTCGAATACTCCCTTTATTTAAATCATTTTTCTTATCTCTTCCAGTTTCACTGCTACCTCCTCTTTTACTCAGGTATTGGAAGCATCTTCCGAAGCAAAGTAACCTGTTGAAAAAAAAACACGAAAAACATTTTCTGCAAAGCTCGATCCTATTTTTTTTTTTTACAGCTTTCATTTCCAAGTAACGAAAAGGTCTCCAGTACTTCAGCACTGTAACCATTTTCCACTGAGTCCAGGCAATGATGGTCACAGGTAGGCACTGGTATACTGTGCCTTTAAAGGATAGCAGCATGCCATCATTCGAAGGGCAGTGTGTCATGTGATCAAGCCTCAGTTTCACTTCAACCTGTGAGCAGAACGCAGCACACACCGCTCTGCTGCTGATGTCCTCAGGTTTTCTATCCATGTATAAATGTTCTTATGTGCCTAGTCTTAATAACTGAAGCCATAGCATGTTTACACAAATGCTGATGAGTGATTGGTGCCTTTATATCATTAAAAATAATAAGTATGATCCGGTACTGCTCCTGACGTTTACACATTCACATTTTAGTCAAGATCTCTGTCCTGCTGCAATCTCATTTGGGAACACTGGCTGCTAGTCTCACCCTCAGCCCCACCGAACTTCACTCTTTCAATAGTGAATGCTGCCATTCTAGTTGAGACCAAGTAGAAACATAGAAACCCTACAGTGCAAAAGGAGGCCATTCGGCCCATTGAGTCTGCACTGACAACAATCCCATTCCTATCCCACATATTTACTCCTACAATCCCTCTAACCTACGCATCCCGGGACAGTAAGGGGCAATTTAACATGGCCAATGCACCTAACCCACACATTTTTGGACTGTGGGAGGAAACCGGAGTACCCAGAGGAAACCCACGCAGACACGGGGAGAATGTGAAAATTCCACACAGATAGTGACCCAAGCCAGGGATCGAACCCAGGTCCCTGGGGCTGTGAGGCAGCAGTGCTCACCACCATGCCACCCATAATTTTACAAAGACCAGGAAACAGAACTAGGGACAGATAGTTTGAATGGCACAGCAGCACACTGAAGTTTATGCTAACGTACTGCACCTTGGCAGTTATCCTAATGAAGAAATGACATTCATAGAAATCATAGAAACCCTACAGTGCAGAAGGAGGCCATTCGGCCCATCGAGTCTGCTCCGACCACAATCCCACCCAGGCCCTACCCCCACATATTTACCCGCTAATCCCTCTAACCTACACATCCCAGGACTCTAAGGGGCAATTTTTAACCTGGCCAATCAACCTAACCCGCACATCTTTGGACTGTGGGAGGAAACCGGAGCACCCGGAGGAAACCCACGCAGACACGAGGAGAATGTGCAAACTCCACACAGACAGTGACCCGAACTGGGAATCGAACCCGGGACCCCGGAGCTGTGAAGCAACAGTGCTAACCACTGTGCTACCGTGCCGCCCTACCTACCGACATGGCAACTTGCCAGCTGTGGCGGGGCAGTAATATTAGGTACCACTTTGTGTTATCCCTTTGTACCCCTGTAAGAGTGACCCATTCATCAAAATACTAGACAAGAAATGCATATGAAGGTTGACCATCCAAAGACATTAAACGCTAACAGGTATTTCATGATTGCAGTGTGTCCTATCCATAGGCTGCACTCCAAAAACTCCGAGGTTTCTTTGATGACACCTCCCACATATTTGAGCTGCACCACTTGGAATGGCGAGGGCAGCAGGCATATGGGAAAACCACCACCAGCCAAGCTTCACCCTAGAGTCACTGAATAACCCAATTTGAACATATAGCACCATTCCTTCATCGGGGCTGTGCTAACATTTCTACCTAGCAGCCTTGTAGGAGTGGCTTCCCCACATCGATTATATGGTTCAAGAGAAAGGACTACCTTCTCCAGGGCATCTCGGAATGAACAATAAATGCCAGCATCCCCATCAACCACACCTCGGGAATTAATAAAAACGAATTCACCGAATGCAATTCCTAGCTTTTGATTTTTATATATGTTTGCCGACTCAAGCTGTAATTGATCTATTCATAACATGAATGAAAAAGCAACTGCAATTAAATCCAGTACTTTGTTACATGTAAAGGATTACATGGTGGCATTTGAAATAGAGAGACAGGATGGCTTTGCTCCATCGATGGATAAACAACTGAAATTCTGAGTGTAGTCGTATTAACACAAATTGTGCAGTTGACTGTAATGGAATATAATCAGCAGATGGCTTTTGTCTCAGATAGTCTGAAAACACGGAAAGTTGATCTTCTTGACAGGTAGTGGTGATAGATTTAACAGGTTGAGTGGTAGCATGTACAAGAGACAGCTGGGAGATGTGTCACGGCAGATACTCAGAGGAGGTGGCAAGCACTCAGGATTGAGGAGTGAGTACCGAAGTCGCCTGAGTATTAAAATCAACAGCAGGAAGAATGGCTTCAAAAATGAGCTGGTACATTGTTCAGAGCCTTTGAAACTTTTGTGATAGAATCCCTACAGGGCAGAAGGCCCATCGAGTTTGCACCAACTCTTTGACAGAGCAGCCTACCCAGGCCCTATCCATGTAACCCCATGTATTTACCCCGCTAGTTTCTTAATCCACACATCCTGGCACACTAAGGGGCAATTTAGCATGGCCAATCAATCTAGCCTGCACATCTTTGGAGTGTGGGAGAAAAACAGAGCACCCAGAAGAAACCCACGCAGACACTAGGAGAACGTGCAAACTCCACCCAAGGCCGGAATTGAACGCATGTCCCTAGCACAGTGAAGCAGCAGAGCTAACCACTGTGCCACCCCAGTTAGTTTAGATTAGTTGCGAATCATGTGGGCCGCTTAATCTTTTAAAAAAGGAAAAGGAAACTGTACACTGAGCATGTACCAAAACACTTTACAATTGATTACGTGTTTTTGAATTATGGTCACTATTGTAACTTAGGAAGCATTGACAGGACTGGAAGGGAACAAAGACTTGACTCCAATTAGTGCATTTAAGATCTTAATGAATTGATATACTTTAAAAACAGAAATACATTGATGAATAATTTAGATCATTTTTAAAGTCTACATTCAATGTTATGAATATCTACTTTATGTGTTTTTGCCCTCCACTATTACTCATTCCCCACACTGAATTTTACTGATTCACCACACTCATTTCATTGTGCATGATTCAGTGATGACATTCTCATCTCCTGAGTCAGAAGCTCATGAGTTCTACATCTGCTGGTGAGGCCGCAGCACAGAAAAAGCTGAAAGTTCAGCACAGCACTGAGGAAATGGTCAGAGGACTCGTTTATTGGATGAGGGCCCTGAGTTTCCGATTAGGTTGCATTGTTTCTATCAACATAATTTATGTAAATCTAGCCAAACCAGTGCAAAAGATTGAGGAATTCCAAATGCAAATTACCTCCGCTTTCCATGATTGTTTGCTCAGGTTTGGGAAAAGAAATGGCACTGGAAGCCAAGCTCTCCCACAAAACCAGCCTCACCCTAGATCAAATTAATCAACCTGGAAATTTTCCAGCCATTTGTGGGCCTTCGAGGAAATGCAAGAGCAGGAAGAGACAGGCAGTCACCGACTCCTTTATTATGTGGCAATTCTTAACTTGTTTTCAGCATTGAATACCCATGAGAGTAATGACACTTTGAAGGAGGAAAGTTCAAACATGGCATGTGAGGCAAAAGTCCACATGGGGCACAGTATGTTGTTGGATTGCAGTGGTTATAGGAGATTAATTAGTCAGGAGGATTGACAGGCATTCTAGAACCATTGATACGAGTCCCACATGGTGCGTTGTCTCTCTTTGCAATGGTAAAGACGTCATTATGACAATCCAACATATTCTGAGGGAGGCATGGAGACAGTTACAAGTTATGATCTATGTGGGAAACAAGGAAAGAAAAGAATTGGGTGCAGTTGCTTCAGGAGCTTAGGAAGCTCAGGATGTCTGGATTACTTTCAGTACCAAGTGCCAGTGAGTACAGAAATAATCAGATCAGTCAGGTTAATCCGTGGCTGGAGGAATTGTGTAGGAGGGATTATTTCAGATTGCTGGAACTTCACTGGGACAAGCTTTTGGGAAGGAGGGACTTGCTCTAGGTGGATGAGTTGGATCTCAAAAGAACTAATACCAGCATCCTGATGATGGTGTTAACTAGCGACGTGTGGCAGAGTCCAGTAATGGGCTCCAACATGAGGCAATAGAGAGGAAAACCAAGGTACATAAAGTGAGCTGGGAGAGGCTAATAGTCATGATGTGGAGATGGAGATGGACTGGGGTAAACACAGTAAGAAGTTTAACACCAGTAAGAAGTTTAACACCATAAAGTCCAACAGGTGACCTGAAGAAGGGGCTTGGAGCTCCGAAAGCTTGTGTGGCTTTTGCTACCAAATAAACCTGTTGGACTTTAACCTGGTGTTGTTAAACTTCTTACAGAGGCTAATAGCACAGAGTAAAGTGTCAGTGTTTCTATTTTTCATTTCATTCATCCATTTTTATCATCCTTCCTTCTCACTTCTATCTTTCTACTTCTCCATTCCCGCTCTCATGTACACCCTCTCACCAACACCTCCCCCCCTCCTCCTCCCCCCCTCCTCCTCCTCCCCCCCTCCTCCTCCTCCCCTCCTCCTCCTCCCCCCCTCCTCCTCCCCCCCTCCTCCTCCTCCCCCCCTCCTCCTCCTCCCCCCTCCTCCTCCTCCTCCTCCCCCCCTCCTCCTCCTCCTCCCCCCCCTCCTCCTCCTCCTCCCCCCCTCCTCCTCCTCCTCCCCCCCCTCCTCCCCCTCCTCCCCCCCCTCCTCCCCCTCCTCCCCCCCCCTCTCCTCCCCCCCCTCCCCTCCTCCCCCCCCTCTCCTCCCCCCTCCCTCCCTCCTCCCCCCCCCCTCCCTCCTCCTCCTCCCCCCCCTCCCTCCTCCTCCCCCCCCCTCCTCCCTCCTCCTCCCCCCCCCCTCCTCCCCCCCCCTCCTCCCCCCCCCCTCCTCCCCCCCCCTCCTCCTCCCCCCCCCTCCTCCCCCTCCCCCCCCCTCCTCCCCCTCCCCCCCCTCCTCCCCCTCCCCCCCCTCCTCCCCCTCCCCCTCCTCCCCCTCCCCCCCCTCCCCCCCTCCCCCTCCCCCTCCCCCCCCCCTCTCCTCCCCCTCCCCCCCCCTCTCCTCCCCCTCCCCCCCCCTCTCCTCCCCCTCCCCCCCCCTCTCCTCCCCCTCCCCCCCCCTCTCCTCCCCCTCCCCCCCCCTCCCCCCTCTCCTCCCCCTCCCCCCCCCCTCTCCTCCCCCTCCCCCCCCCCTCTCCTCCTCCTCCCCCTCCCCCCCCCCTCTCCTCCCCCTCCCCCCCCCTCCCCCTTCCCCCCCCCCCTCCCCCCCCTCCCCCTCCCCCCCCCTCTCCTCCCCCTCCCCCCCCCTCCCCCTTCCCCCCCCCTCCCCCTCCTCCCCCCCCTCCCTCCTCCCCCCCCCTCCTCCTCTCCTCCCCCGCCTCCTCCCCCCTCCCTCCCCCTCCCCCCCCCCTCCCCCTCCTCCCCCCCCTCCCCCTCCCTCCTCCCCCCCCCTCCTCCTCCTCTCCTCCCCCGCCTCCTCCCCCCTCCCCACCCCACCCCTCCACCCCTCCACCCTTCAGGGCAACTGCCTTAACCATCTGTACCTCTGTTCTGCCATTCACACATTCTGATCACTTAATGGACACTTTTAGCACCTTCTCAGCCTTCTTCATCCTCATTTACATTCCCTTTGTCCCCTAACAGCAGCCCCCCCACCCCCCGCCCCCCACACATACCATCCCCATCGTATAAATCTCTCCTGATTTTCTTTGCTCTTAGCTCTGGTGAAGCTTTTCTCTCATCCAGACTCAAAACGGTGGCTCTATTCTCTCTCCACAGATGCTGTCAGACCTGCTGAGATTTTCCAGCATTTTCTGTTTTAGCACAGAGTAAAAATTAGTTCAGAAATGTGGGACAGTCCAAAATGGGTTGGGAGTGCATATGCATAAATGCAGGGAGTTTAGAAATTAAGGCTGCTAAAATGCAGGCACAGGTCACCATGTGAGAAGGTGATATTGTGGTGAACCATCGTTGGTTCCCACTAGGTAGTACTGAGCCAGGGTCTGGCCAGTACTACGAGTATGTATATATGTTGCTGTTGGGGTTAGGGATGGGTTGTTCTACTGGTTGCTGTTGTGGTTAGGATTGGGCTGTTACACCTGTATTAGAGTTATTATGGTACATCCCAGTCGGGCTCCGCCTCCTGGGAGAGGTATAAAGGTCACTGCTCTGTCTGGGACCCCTCAGTCTGGGATCGTGTACTATATAGGGTAGCTTCGTTGTAATAGTAAATAAAAGCCTTTATTTCCTTGAGCATCTCAAGCCTCGTGTGTGATAACGCGCATCAGATATGGAGGCAATAATGTACAGATACCTGGGTTAAAAAAACAGATGATTGGGGAACTTAACATCCCTGGCGAGATACAGGAGCACATAAAGAAGGAGGATGACAGTATTAATTAAATAAACAATATACCATTGGGAAGGATTAAAGAGACAATCTATTTGGCTAGAATTAAGGAACAATTACACTACTGAGTGTGCACTAATACTGTGATATAGTGGGAGGAAGATGGAGAAAATAATTTTTAAAAAACGTTAACATTTTGGAACACAAATTACAGAACAACGCAAGAATTAGAGTGATAATAATGGGTGACATCAATTTCCTAATATAGACTGAGAAAGTGAAGTAAAAGAAAGGGAGGAGTTCTTGAAATGGAAGAAGGCAGTGTTGAATCTAGCTCCGGGGAATGAAGTGGGGCAAGCTGAGTATGTTTCAATGCAAGAACATCTGGGGAACAGTGATAATCCGGTTTAGATTCATCATGGAAAAGGATAAGGAAAAATCATACATGAAAATGTTTAGCCAGAGGAGGGCTAACATCAAGGCACTGAAAAGGGATCTGGCTAAGGTGGGGTGGAATCAAATGTTGGCAGGCAAATAGTAACTGAGAAATGGAAGGCTTTCAAAATGTAAATGGTTCAGGCACAAACTAGATATTCTCAAATTAAGTTGAGGAAGGACATCCTAAGACTCTCTGGATGACTAAAAATTTGAAAATTAAAATGAAACTGTGGCAAGAGACTTATGTGAACTTTAAGCCTCACAATGTAATAGAGAGCCAAGCTTCTTTTTAATTCATTCAAGGGATGTGGGCTTTACTGGTGAGACAAACATTTCTTACCCATCCCTAATTTCTCCTGAGAAGCTGATGTTTAGCTGCCTTCTTGAGCCACCGGGTATCAAGCTTCATTTGTTCAGTTTGGGTTCCACCAGAACCACTCAGCTCCTGACCTCATTACAACCTTGCTTCAAATCACCGTCAGTGCCCATTGGGTTTGCGAGAGGGAAAATCAGTAGGGTTCTTGCTCTCGGTCACTGTTCAGTGACCCCCTGTGTTAGCAAGAGAGGAAATCAGCAAGGGTTCCTGCTGGTGTTCAGTAAACTGTGACCCCTGAACAGAAGTGAAAACAGCCAGGGTTCCTGCTCCTGACGACAACTTCAAAAATATTTATCTGCTGTAAGCACTTTGCCGCTTCCCGAAGTCATGAAATCCACGAAATACAATTATTTCCTTCTCCCTTTGGCTGAAACAAGCAACACATTAGGATTCCAGGACATTCTAGAAGCTGCATTCTCAGTGCATTAGAAACTACAGTTCCAAACTCAGTTGCTCAGTGCATGATATTTATTTGTATTTAAGCAGGTGTGCAGCCAGGTTTATCAGCCAAGTTCTGCACACATTTTAAGTTGCAAGTGAATTGCACTGTTACACTAATTACCATGCTATCCTTTCCAACAAGAATTTAACGCTCTGCTGCCAGTGACCACCTTACCTTAACATCGATGCTCCATCATGATTGTAAACAATTCGGTGAACTGCTGAAAAGTTAATAATCACACAAGCTGCAAGCTGGACCTCAGTCACACAGGGAAAGCTATGTGCAAATGATGGGTTTTAATTAAAGTAAGCCCAGATAAGAGTCAAGGACCATCTAATTGAATGACGTGCAGCTGCAGTTCATGTCTGCCCATTGGAACAAGGAATAGTGAAAATGGGATACCATTGGTCAGAGATATAGCTCTCATTTCTTGATGATATAACATGCTCAACTTTTAATTGGACATTATACCCTTATGTATGCATGATGTAACCTTAACTATGGTTGGATAGAGATAACTCTTATACGTCTATTGGTATATGCTAATTACTTGTAATCGAAGCTGAGACTTTAATTGCCTATGTATTTCTGAATTTTTCACTCTGAATGGTCTGAATGATTTCATTCAGGGTCCTATAGGTACAGCGTTCTTTAATAAATCATCTTGAAACCACTCTGTGACTTTGTCTGGCTAGTTCAGGGGAATGATAGTTTTAAATACAAAAAGAAAACCATTGTAACAGCCCCGTAGCAATTACTATCTCTCAGTAAATCCTGATTGAGAAAACAACTGACGTGAATGCTTTTTAATAAAGATAACTCGAATGGGAAAAGACTTCAAAATTAATTAATTGATTATAAATTGCTTTGGACATCTTGATGTCATGAAACACTCTTAGTCCTTTCCCTCTATTTTCAGCTGTAGAGCATTGTACAATGTTACGCTGATAACCAGAAGTAGTGAAAGAAAATCATTTCAGATCACTGTGGTCAACGGCTCCTCAACAGTATTAGTATATTTTTCCAATATAATAAGACACATTCGAAGACAGTGAGTGGAATTTTCTCATTTTTCTGCAGTGTTGCAGCGGGCGCGAAAATCGAAGTGGAAGCAAATGGCCCCAAGGGTGTCTTTCTCCATTGAATCTTTAGGCTCATACTTTAAAAATAGTAAGGGGCGGGTACCACAATGTCACGCATTAAAATCTTAAGTTGCTGGTGGGGCGAACTCTGATTGAACGCACCCTGCCAGCCACATTGATTTTTCAAAGATCAAGGTCGATTTTTAAAAATTAAAATAGAAACCTTGGGGGCGATTATCCCAAAAGTGCTGAATTGGCGGGAAAACTGTTTTAGAACGCAACTGTTTTCTCAGTTCAACTTCTCACTCGAATCTCCGCACTCTGTGCACTGCAGAGGTCACAATTGTGAATCTCATTAAAACCCCAGGGGAGCAGAGCCTATTCGGGCCGGAGTCTGACAGTTCTGGAGCTCTGCATATGCGCAGTGGCCCCGATCAGTCAGATTCCCCGTTTACTGGCCAACCTGGGACCCCCGCAGTGCTGCCATTCCAGCCGTCCCCACACCCCGATTGCGGCCCCTACAACAATACCCAGGCCAGCCCTGACTCCCCCCATCCTGGAGCGCCCTGATGTCCAGCCCCCCTGCCTCTGCAGAAACCCCCCCCCCCAAGAGCCTGCCCCAATCACTGCCCTCCCTCCATCCCAGACCGATCGCCATGCAGAGTGGCAGTGGGACCCCCCCCACCCCCATCAATCACTCCAGGCCTGCCCACAGTAGGCCCCGTCCCCTTGGCACTGCCCGATGCCCAATGGGCAGTGCCAAGGTGCCCCCTGGACATGGGCACTTTGCCCCTTGGGCAGTGCCAGAGTGCCCATGCCCGGGGGCACCACCCCCCACCGCCCAACCCCCTGGGGGGTCCCGATTGCCTTCCCTTCATTCCGGAGATGTCTCCTGCTAGTTCCCCGAATGTGGGGAGCTACTCTAAACCCCGCCAGAATGAAGTACTCCTGGAGATTCAATTGCGACTGGCAAGTTTCTGATAATGACATTGAAAACCTATTTAAACTACATTAAAAAAAGATTCAAATTACTTACCTGTCTTCCTGCCGGTTTCCAGCGTGGCCTGGACTCCGGCTCTGGGAGATGCGCATGCGTTCCCTGCGCATGTACAAATCCCGGAACAAGGCCAATGACGTGCAACTCCCAGCCCGACCCGCCAGAAATGTTGGGATGGGATAGGATGTGGGAGTATCAACCCCCCACATCCCTGAATATCCGCCTGCCCCACTGTCCCATCCACGTAACCCCCCATCACAGCGAACTGTCCCCTACCCCCAGCACCACAATGGAAATGCCCCCCAAATGCAAGGAGCCCTCTCCATTGACACAGGACCTACCTCCCTCATGGAACTGAACCCTCCCCACCCACCACGGAATCCTGCCCCCCACCCCCCCCCCCCCTCCGCACCATGGAGCACCCCTTCAGTTCCCACTATGGAGCCTGCCCACTCATGGACAAGGAACACCCTTCCCTCATAGAACTCCCACCCATGCAACACCCCCCAGCCTCAAGAAACACCCCTGCACTGCCACTGGGCACTAATCCCTGGCATTGCCCCCAACACTTCGACTGGGGGGCAGTATCCAGGCAGTGCCAGGGGAAGTGCTGGGGGAAGTGTCATGGCAGTGCTGGTGTCAGTATCCAAGCTGTGCTGAGAACAGTGCCTGGGAAAGTGCCAGGGGGGCAGTGCCAGGGGGGCAGTGCCGGGGGGCAGTGTCAGGGGGGCAGTGCCAGGGGGCAGTGTCAGGGGGCAGTGCCGGGGGGGAGTGCCAGGGGGGCAGTGCCAGGAGGCAGTGCCAGGGGGGTGTGCCAGGGGGGCAGTGCCAGGGGGGCAGTGCCAGGAGGTAGTGCCAGGGGGGTGTGCCAGGGGGGCAGTGCCAGGGGGCAGTGCCAGGGGGGGAGTGCCAGGGGGGCAGTGCCAGGAGGCAGTGCCAGGCCAGTACCGGGGCAGTGCCCAGGCTGTGCCAGGTCAGTACCGGGGCAGTATCGGGGACAGTAGCAGAGGGAAGAGTGTTTCCGGCGGGTTCTGCTCACCAGGTGCACATTGTGGGTGATTTGTCGTGATTCACATCAACTCGGCTTCATACCGGCATGACTGGACAATTTAATACTGCGGGGCTTTACAGGCATACTGACTTGATAATGATATTTAATATATTCAAATAGGAATCCTGACATTCATCATTACGTCATAGGGGGCAGGGACGAGACAACAAGCGCAATGAAAAATCTTGCCGGCACTAAATTTCTTTTGGGACTTCCAGGGGATTGCCGATCCCTGCCAATCCCTCACCACCCTCTCTCTGCACCCATCCTGCCACCATTCCCCACCTGAAAATAGAAGCAGAAAATCCAACCCCAGTGTCTGTACTTTTGGTTGCTGAGGTGGCTCAGAAGAAAGTTAAATAAAATCGATGATAATTCTGTATTTAACGTTCTGCTGAATTATATTTGCTCAGTCACAACTGCATTTCCTAACACACAGTAAGGTCTCACAGACAGCAGCAAGATAATGGAGCTGATTATCTGAGTTTGTGATCTTGGCTGAGGGATAAATATTGGCCACAACGCCAGGGAGATCGCCCACACTCCTCCTCAAAATAATGCAGTGGGATCTTTTATGTCTGCTCAAGGGCAAACTGGATCTCAGTTTAACATCTCATCCAGCAGGTGGTACCTCCTACAGTGCAGCATGCCCTTGGTACTACACTGGAGTGTCAAGCTCGATTTTCCATTCAGGGCTCCGCTGTGGGGCTTGAACCCACAATGATCCGATTCAGAGGCAAAAGTAGAGGTGGATGAATGATATCATAGAATCTTACAGTGCAGAAGGAGGCCATTCGGTCCATCGAGTCTGCACTGACCACAATCCCAACCAGGTCCTATCCCCGTAACCCCACGCATTTACCTTAGCTAGTCCCCCTGACACAAAGGCGCAATTTAAAATGGCCAATCCACCTAACCCGCTCATCTTTGGACTGTGGGAGGAAACCGGAGCACCCGGAGGAAACCTACGCAGACACAGGGAGAATGTGCAGACCGCACGCAGGGAGTGACCCATGCCAGGAATCAAACTGGGGTCTCTGGCGCTGTGAGACAGCAGTGCTAACCACCATGCCACCCCATATCACATTGAAATGGAGTCGTCTGATATACCTCACAGAGAATCCTACAGATATAGGATGTTTTATGACTAAGAAATGACCATTAAACACATTGAGTAATTCCTTTTCCACCTGTCAACTCACCTGCTCAATCTGCCTCTTATATTTCCCAGCAAAAGCCATTGGGATGTCCTAAATCTTCAATGTCGAGCTGCCTGAGAGCAATAAGGAACCACAAGCCAGATACAAACTAACTCTGTTGCACAAGCAACTGCTGGGGTCACTTTAACTGCACAAGGAGGGGGAACTGATTGAGATTGGCCTTTCTTTCCAGTCTGCTTTTACTCACCACTGAAGCCAATTAAAAGTAAGTTCAGACAGGCCGTGAACCAGGCCAGGCAGCCCATCCTGTCAGTTCGCCAGGTTAGATTAAATAGATTAAAATCATAGAATCCTTACAGTGCAGAAAGAGACAATTCAGATCGTTGAATTTGCACCAACTCTCCGAAAGGGCATCCCATCCAAGCCCTGCCCACTGCCCTATCCCTGTAGCCCCATGCATTTCCCATGGCCATTCGGTCCATCGAGTCTGCACTGACCACAATCCCAGCCATTCGGTCCACACCTTTGGACACTAAGGGGCAATTTAGCGTGGCCAATCCACCTAAACTGCACATCCTTGGACTGTGGGAGGAAACTGGAGCACCTGGAGGAAACCCACGCAGACACAGGGAGAATGTGCAGACTCCACATAGTCACCCAAGGCTGGAATCGAACCTGGAGCTGTGGGGCAGCAGTGCTAACCACTGTGCTTTCATAATCAGCCTGTAAAGAGCTTGACATGGAGTGTTGGATGGTTTGGCTCTGAGAGTTGGGACCTTGTGGAAGGAAAAGAGCAACTTGTTTAAAAGCGGTGGGTTTGGGTGAGAATAAGAAATGATTGACCAGAAAGAAAATATAACAGATGATGAAATGCCAAGGAGAGAGAAGGGAGAAAGAAACTTACAGAACAGAAAAGGCAAGGTTTAAGAAGAAATGCACTCGAAAGTGAGGTTATGGAGGGAAAGTGTCAAGGTAAAAGAGGAAGAGCAATGAAGAGAGTATCAATGCTGAACGGCATGAAAAGTGAAGGGAGTTATTGGAAACTAAAAGTATGGCACAGGACAGAAAGAGTTTTAACAACACCAGGTTAAAGTCCAACAGGTTTATTTGGTAGCAAATACCATTCGCTTTCGGAGCGCTGCTCCTTCGTCAGATGGAGTGGAAATCTGCTCTCAAACAGGGCACAGAGACACAAAATCAAGTTACAGAATACTAATTAGAATGCGAATCCCTACAACCAACCAGATCTTAAAGATACAGACAATGTGGGTGGAGGGAGCATTAAGCACAGGTTAAAGAGATGTGTATTGTCTCCAGACAGGACAGCCAGCAAGTCCAGGAGGCAAGCTGTGGGGGTTACTGATAATGTGACATAAATCCAACATCCGGGTTTAGGCCGTCCTCATGTGTGCGGAACTTGGCTATCAGTTTCTGCTCAGTGACTCTGCGCTGTCGTGTGTCGTGAAGGCTGCCTTGGAGAACGCTTACCCGAAGGTCAGAGGCTGAATGCCCGTGACCGCTGAAGTGCTCCCCCACAGGAAGAGAACAGCCTTGCCTGGTGATTGTCGAGCGGTGTTCATTCATCCATTGTCGTAGCGTCTGCATGGTTTCCCTAATGTACCATGCCTCGGGACATCCTTTCCTGCAGCGTATCAGGTAGACAACCTGATACCTGATACGCTGTCTACCTGTCTTTAATTATGCACCCAGAAGTTTTGCTCCATATTCAGTGGCAGGGCAGGCCTGGCAGGCTTGAAAACATGCCCAATGTCACTATTGAAGAAATAAGGTGGACCTCCTGAAAATGAAGATAGATCTCCGGGGACATTCAGGAAGATGGAATCTCAACAGTACACCAAATTTGAAAGATCCACCTGCAGATGTAACCTCCACCCACTGCTGTGATATTCCAAGTTCCAAGGTGTGGGCAGCCTCCAGTCCAAACTCCAGAGGTAGCCCCAGGTGTTGTTCAGATGAATCCCAAATGTGTTTCACACCAATGTGTTTTCCAAGCTGCCATGGCGGCACCAGTGGAAGATCCCACTGTGAATTCACCTTGAAGTGAAACTAATTTCTGGGCTTCCCACCATCGAACCCACCAGTGGGTCTTGGGAGAACTTAATCAAGTTTTAAAATGATGGTTACCAGAACAACCTTCCTGGCAATGCTTTGTCCATTGTGCAGCAATTTGTTTCTTTGCATATAGAAGATGGATTAGTGATCTGACTAGTTAAAAGAATTCGGTAGGGTAAATATGGAGAAACACTTCCCTCCATTACAGTCTCTATAACAAGACAACATAATCTTAAACTTAGGGGTGGGCCCATTTTGAAGCAACATCAGGAAGCTTTACCTCACACAAAGGGTAGTAAACATCTGGAACTTGTTCCCCAAAAGCCTTTAAATCCTGGGTCGATGAGAGTGTTCCAGATCAAAATCAATAGATTTTTGTTCGGTATCAAGGCATTAGCACCAAAGATGGATAAATTAAATTTAGGGAGAGATCAGCTGTAATCTAATTGAAAGGTGAAGCAGGCCTGAGCAGTTTAATTAGCTCATCTGTTCCTCTGTTAACGCTCGACAAAATTACATCATTTCTGTTACAGTTCCTTAAACACTCGTTTGGTATGTTAACTTGAAAGAAATGGTACTATTTTGAAGCTTTGAGGTCAATCTCTCTATTTTTAATCATGCGATGTTTTCAAAAGGAACTGGCTAGTATTTTGTTAAATAAGCACACCAAACACTGAAAATACTCAGCGGATCCAGCAACATCAGTGAAGAGAGAAATGGTGTTAGCTTTTCAGGGTCAGGAACCCAAAATGGGGACCGTTCCAAGCCCCAACCACACCTCAAGTTCCCCAGGAATGCCCGCTGATATTTTTAAAGGATTGGCCAATTAAAGTCCGGGGCATGGACCTGCCATTGGATGGGT
Organism: Mustelus asterias; assembly: GCF_964213995.1. NCBI lineage: Eukaryota > Metazoa > Chordata > Chondrichthyes > Carcharhiniformes > Triakidae > Mustelus > Mustelus asterias. Next base: position 102,910,763 of record NC_135803.1, read on the forward strand.
TCAATCATGGCCCCCCCCTTCCCTGATCTTAGCCCACTGGGTTGGCCCGGAAGTGTTCCAGGTTAATAAGGATTGCTCCAGAGTGACAGAAAGGTCAGAGGTTTGAATGGGGAGGGTGCAAAAACAGAAACAAAAAGGGAGGTTATAAGGTGGAAGACAGGAGAGATTAAATGGTTAAAGGGTTAGTCTTACAAGGTCAGAAAGAGTGGTGATGGGGCAAATAAAGGAAAAGAGAACCTGAAGGAAGTGCTTCGAATGGTTGCGAATGGCAGAATGATGAACAGCAACCAACTGAAAGCAAAATTAAGATTCAATTCCGGCCTTGGGTGACTGTGTGGAGTTTGCACATTCTCCCTGTGTCTGTGTGGATTTCCTCCGGGTGCTCCGGTTTTCTCCCACACTCCAAAGATGTGCAGATTTGGTGGATTGGCCATGCTAAGTTGCCCCTTAGTGTCCCAGGATAAAGGGATTAGTGTGGTAAATACGTGGGGTTACAGGGATAGGGCCTGGTTAAGATGATTTGTTGCTGGTGCAGAGTTGATGGGCCAAATGACCTCCTTTTGCACTGAAGAGTTTCTATGGTTCTATGGACTACATTTTAAGCAGAAAATGCAATAAACTTAATTGAAGTACATTAACTCTGTTTTTCTCTCCACTGCTGCTGTCCCACCAGAATTTCCAGAATTTTTTCTGTCCTTACAAAGAAAGAACAAAGAAAAGTACAGCACAGGAACAGGCCCTTCGACCCACCAAGCCCATGCTGAACAAACATTGGGCAGTTTCTTGTGAAAGTTGTTCGGAATAAAGAGATTTTCAGCATCAGCAGTAATTTGCTCATGGCTTGGCTTTGGGATGGATTGATGTGGCGAGGCATAATTTGTTTCAATAAAGCGTGACATTTGCTTGGTTCACTTACCTGATCTTGTTTTTCAATCTGCTTTGAAATTATATATATTTTACTGCTGTATAGTTTAATTTATCTCGCACAAAAAGTAATCATTCGATCCTTCATGTGTGCACCGGCTCTTTAGACGCACTCCCTTGCTGCATAGTCCTGCAAATATTCCCTCTCTACATACTTACCCAACTCCCTTCTAAAAATTTCTATCAAACCTGCTTCCGCCAATCTTTCAGAGGACAATATCTCGCTGGGTAAAAATAGATTCTCTTCAAATTCCCTCTGGTTGCTTTGAAAATGTCCTTAACTCTGGTTACTGATTATCTTGTAAGAAGTTTAACAACACCAGGTTAAAGTCCAACAGGTTTATTTGGTAGCAAAAGCCACACAAGCTTTCGAGGCTCTGAGCCCCTTCTTCAGGTGAGTGGGAATTCTGTTCACAAACAGAACTTATAAGACACAGACTCAATTTACATGAATAATGGTTGGAATGCGAATACTTACAACTAATCCAGTCTTTAAGAAACAAAACAATGGGAGTGGGGAGAGCATCAAGACAGGCTAAAAAGATGTGTATTGTCTCCAGACAAGACAGCCGGTGAAACTCTGCAGGTCCACGCAACTGTGGGAGTTACAAATAGTGTGACATAAATTCTGATTCTAGGATCGCATGATAAAGACTCAGGAGGAAAAAAGCAGAAATATTTATGTGAAATAGTGTGACATAAACCCAATATCCCGGTTGAGGCCGTCCTTGTGTGTGCGGAACCTGGCTATCTGTTTCTGCTCCGCGACTCTGCGCTGTCGTGTGTCGCGAAGGCCGCCTTGGAGAACGCTTACCCGAATATCAGAGGCCGAATGCCCGTGACCGCTGAAGTGCTCCCCAACAGGAAGAGAACAGTCTTGCCTGGTGATTGTCGAGCGGTGTTCATTCATCCGTTGTCGCAGCGTCTGCATAGTTTCCCCAATGTACCATGCCTCGGGACATCCTTTCTTGCAGCGTATCAGGTAGACAACGTTGGCCGAGTTGCAAGAGTATGTACCGTGTACCTGGTGGATGGTGTTCTCACGTGAGATGATGGCATCTGTGTCGATGATCCGGCACGTCTTGCAGAGGTTGCTGTGGCAGGGTTGTGTGGTGTCTTGGTCACTGTTCTCCTGAAGGCTGGGTAGTTTGCTGCGGACAATGGTCTGTTTGAGGTTGTGCGGTTGTTTGAAGGCAAGAAGTGGGGGTGTGGGGATGGCCTTGGCGAGATGTTCGTCTTCATCAATGACATGTTGAAGGCTCCGGAGGAGATGCCGTAGCTTCTCCGCTCCGGGGAAGTACTGGACAACGAAGGGTAATCTGTCCACTGATTATCTTGCCACTGCAAACAACATTTTCTTTTTTAAGTTGATCAAAATCATTCAGGGTTTTGAGTAGTTTATCAAATCTCCTGCTAAATTAAGAGGACTGACCAGATTAAACTCATACAGGGTTCAATTGGCAAGGGATAATGTTGGCGTACTGGACGAGGGAGTAAAGAAAAACTCCCCTCACATTTGGGGCATAGGTCTTCCAGTTAGTGTTACTTACAGGGCTATAGAATGCTAAAATAAAGGGCATATCTTACAAAGATATTGTTGAATCTTCAAAGAACATTGCAGGCAGGAGATCAAAGAGAATAATGGAATGAGTGTGTTTGTAACTGAATTAAAATGTCTAACTTCACACCATATCACCTCGAAGAAGCAATAAAGTGGTTGATCAAAAATTAATAATTCAGACTAAGAAATGTACTTAGTGGATAAAAGCCGAGAATTGCACTGAGTGATCTAATTGTACAAGTCTATCACTCTGCCTCCTAGTTTAAAGGTGATGTTAACCCATTTGAAGTTACTGCCTCAATTACAATAGACAACAGAGATTTTGACATTCTTCAGTAAGTGATCAGACAGTAATATAACAAAGAACAAAGAACAGTACAGCACAGGAAACAGGCCCTTCGGCCCTCCAAGCCTGTGCCACTCCTTGGTCCAACTAGACCAATCGTTTGTATCCCTCCATTCCCAGGCTGCTCATGTGACTATCCAGGTAAGTCTTAAATGATGTCAGCGTGCCTGCCTCCACCACCCTACTTGGCAGCGCATTCCAGGCCCCCACCACCCTCTGTGTAAAAAACATCCCTTTAATATCTGAGTTATACTTCGCCCCTCTCACCTTGAGCCCGTGACCCCTCGTGAACGTCACTTCTGATCTGGGAAAAATCTTCCCACCGTTCACCCTATCTATCCCCTTCATAATCTTGTACACCTCTATTAGATCTCCCCTCATTCTCCGTCTTTCCAGGGAGAACAACCCCAGTTTACCCAATCTCTCCTCATAGCTAAGACCCTCCATACCAGGCAACATCCTGCTAAACCTACTCTGCACTCTCTCTAACGCCTCCACATCCTTCTGGTAGTGCAGCGACCAGAACTGGACGCAGTACTCCAAATGTGGCCTAACCAGCGTTCTATACAGCTGCATCATCAGATTCCAGCTTTTATACTCTATACCCCGTCCTATAAAGGCAAGCATACCATATGCCTTCTTCACCACCTTCTCCACCTGTGTTGCCACCTTCAAGGATTTGTGGACTTGCACACCGAGGTCCCTCTGTGTTTCTGTACTCCTGATGACTCTGCCATTTATTGTATAACTCCTCCCTACATTATTTCTTCCAAAATGCATCACTTCGCATTTATCCGGATTAAACTCCATCTGCCACCTCTCTGCCCAATTTTCCAGCCTATCTATATCCTGCTGTATTGCCCGACAATGCTCGTCGCTATCCGCAAGTCCAGCCATCTTCGTGTCATCCGCAAACTTGCTGATTACACCAGTTACACCTTCTTCCAAATCATTTATATATATCACAAATAGCAGAGGTCCCAGTACAGAGCCCTGCGGAACACCACTGGTCACAGACCTCCAGCCGGAAAAAGACCCTTCGACCACTACCCTCTGTCTCCTGTGGCCAAGCCAGTTCTCCACCCATCTAGCCACTTCTCCTTGTATCCCATGAGCCTTAACCTTCTTAACCAACCTGCCATGTGGGACTTTGTCAAATGCCTTACTGAAATCCATATAGACGACATCCATGGCCCTTCCTTCATCAACCGTTTTTGTCACTTCCTCAAAAAACTCCACCAAATTTGTAAGGCACGACCTCCCTCTTACAAAACCATGCTGTCTGTCACTAATGAGATTGTTCCGTTCACCATATTTTCAAAGCAACAATGTGCTTTTTAAGGCTTCATCCTTAACCTGATCGGAGCTAATGGGTTGCATTTGGGGTAGAAGAGCACCTCTGCAATCTGTATGAGCGCTGCTGGCCCAGGGAGATGCATACTTGGGCGGGCTTCCAGCTTTAATAACTAGCCAATCAGTAGTGAAGCCAGACCACACAGAGTGTCACTCCGACATCCTCAATTTCAAGCAAATTTGTACTCTCAATGTAAACTCAATGCGCTCTCAATGTAAACTCAATACGCTCTCAATGTGAACTCAATACGCACTCAGTGTAAACTCAATACGCTCTCAGAGTAAACTCAATACGCTCTCAATGTAAACTCAATACACTCTCAGTGTAAACTCAATACGCTCTCAATGTGAACTCAATACGCACTCAGTGTAAACTCAATACGCACTCAGTGTAAACTCAATACGCTCTCAGAGTAAACTCAATACGCTCTCAATGTAAACTCAATACACTCTCAGTGTAAACTCAATACGTTCTCAATGTAAACTTGATGCGCGATTGATTCACACGGGAGGCTAGGACGTACCCGGGAATAAAGGCTTTTATTCTCGACAAATAGGAGCATACTACTTAACAATACTATCCCAGACTAAAGACTACTAGGAAGTAGCAGTGACCTTTATACTCCTGTAAGAAGGTGGAGCCGAACGGAGTGTACCACATAAACAATAATAACAGGTGGAACACCCAAACACTAACCCCAACAGTAACAAGAGTAACATATTTACAAGTACCCATAGTGGTAACCATCTATGGTTCACCACATTCACCCTTCCTTTAAAAACAAAGGCCGGTGGGGTAAGAAAACAATACGAACTGTCCACATGTTCACAAGTTCAGCCGTTTCGGGGGTTCGCACCGTCTCTGCGACATCCGCAGCACTGGCTCCAGTGCCGGTTCTGGTGACCGTGGTGACGACCCTCTCTCCGAGGTGGTGTCCACTGACTCCTCCAGTTCCTCTCCCGATTGCCGACCTCGAGATGGCGACAATCCCCTGGACTCAGGCAAGCTGCACACGGGAGTAAGAGGATTAAGTTGAGGTCCCGATGCTGTCCGCGCCGTGTCAGGAGGGGAGAGAATGGGCAAAGGAATCTTAATCAGGGGTGCGGGAGTGACGGGGGTTTCCAGGTCCCCTGCAGGCGCCAGATCTCTGATAGAGACCGTGTCCTCTCGCCCATCAGGATATGCCACATAGGCATATTGAGGGTTGGCGTGGAGGAGATGGACCTGTTCAACCAAAGGGTCGGACTTGCGGGCCCTAACATGCCGCCGCAGGAGAACAGGTCCTGAGTACGTCAACCAAGACGGCAGTGAGGTCCCAGAGGAAGACTTCCTAAGGAAGACAAACATTCGCTCATGTGGGGTAGCGTTGGTTGCCGTACACAGGAGGGACCGGATTGAATGGAGCGCATCAAGAAGTACCTCTTGCCAACGGGTGACTGGAAGACCCCTAGACCGTAGCGCCAGTAAAACAGCCTTCCAGACTAGCGTTTTCTCTCTCGACCTGTCTGTTACCCCTGGGGTTGTAACTTCTAGTCCTACTTGAGGCAATTCCCTTAGAGAGCAGGTATTGCCTCAAGTCGACGCTCATAAACGACGAACCCCTATCACTGTGGATATAACGGGTAGCCGAACAGGGTAAAAAGACTCCGCAGGACTTTGATGACCGTGGCAGAGGACATCTCAGAACAGGGGATGGCAAAGGGGAATCGGGAGTATTCGTCAACAACGTTGAGGAAATACATGTTCCGATCCATCGAAGGGAGGGGCCCCTTGAAGTCGACACTCAGTCGTTCAAAAGGGCGAGTGGCCTTAATGACCCTTTGGTTGAACAGGTCCATCTCCTCCACGCCAACCCTCAATATGCCTATGTGGCATATCCTGATGGGCGAGAGGACACGGTCTCTATCAGAGATCTGGCGCCTGCAGGGGACCTGGAAACCCCCGTCACTCCCGCACCCCTGGTTAGGGTTCCTTTGCCCATTCTCTCCCCTCCTGACATGGCGCGGACAGCATCGGGACCTCAACTTAATCCTCTTACTCCCGTGTGCAGCTTGCCTGAGTCCAGGGGATTGTCGCCATCTCGAGGTCGGCAGTCGGGAGAGGAACTAGAGGAGTCAGTGGACACCACCTCGGAGAGAGGGTCGTCACCACGGTCACCAGAACCGGCACTGGAGCCAGTGCTGCGGAGGTCGCAGAGACGGTGCGGACCCCCGAAACGGCTGTCAGGCCGGTAGAAGTGCGGCTTGCACTCTGCACAAACCTGGCAGCATCTATGGAATAGAGCAGATTCCGAGCCTTTACAAAATGGAAGAGCCGAGTGATCCCCAGATGGCAGAGATCATTGTGGAGGGCCTGTAACCAGTCCTCCTGCACACTGGCACATGTTCCACGCGACAGGGCATCTGAGGGCTCATTGAGCTTACCCGGACGGTACATGATATCATAGTTGTAGGTGGAGAGTTCGACCTTTGGTCCGTGAGCAGGGTAAACCGTTTGCCAGCCACATAATGGCGCCAATGCCGTACGGCCTCCACAATGGCCTGAGCCTCTTTCTCCACAGAGGAGTGCCGAATTTCAGGGCCTTGGAGGGTGCGAGAGAAAAAGGCGACGGGCCTGCCCGCCTGGTTAAGTGTGGTGGCCAGAGCGAAATCAGATGCATCACTCTCCACCTGGAAGGGGATGGACTCATCGACAGCGTGCATCGTGGCTTTCGCGATGTCGGCTTTTATCCCTGCAAAGCCTAGGCGAGCCTCTGCTGTCAGGGGAAAAGAGGTAGATTTTATGAGCGGACGGGCTTTGTCCGCGTAATTGGGGACCCACTGTGCATAGTACGAGAAGAAGCCTAAGCATCTTCTCAGTGCTTTGATGTTAGTGGGTAGGGGAAGTTCAAGGAGGAGATGCATACGGTCTGGATCGGGGCCGATGACCCCGTTTTCCACCACGTATCCGAGGATTGCTAGGCGGTGCTTGCTGAATACGCACTTCTCCTTGTTATAGGTCAGGTTCAGGAGAGTCGCAGTGCGTAAAAACTTCTGGAGGTTGGCGTCGTGGTCCTGCTGGTCATGGCCGCAGATAGTGACGTTGTCCAGGTACGGGAAGGTAGCCCGTAGCCCATTTTGGTCCACCATTCGGTCCATCTCACGCTGGAAGACCGAGACCCCATTAGTGACGCCGAAAGGGACTCTTAAAAAGTGGTAGAGATGGCCATCTGCCTCAAAGGCCGTGTATTGTCGGTCCTCTGGGCGAATGGGGAGCTGGTGGTAGGCTGACTTCAAGTCGATGGTGGAGAACACCCAGTACTGCGCAATCTGGTTGACCATGTCAGATATGCGCGGGAGAGGATACGCGTCCTGCTGCGTGTACCTATTAATGGTCTGACTATAGTCTATGACCATCCGGGGCTTGTCTCCAGTCTTAACCACCACGACTTGTGCTCTCCATGGGCTCGTGCTAGATTGAATGACCCCTTCCCTGAGGAGCCGCTGAACCTCAGATCGAATAAAGATCCGATCCTCAGCGCTGTAACACCTGCTTTTAGTCATGATGAGCTTGCAGCCTGGCACGAGATTCTCAAATAAAGATGGCGGGGTGATTCTGAGTGTCGAGAGACTGCACGTGGAGCGCGCTGGGCAATTTGGAGGCTGCTGTTCTCCCACTGAAAGTGGAGGGAGTGGCCCATCGTACTGCAGGGTCACACTCCTCAGGTGGACCATAAAGTCTAGCCCCAGGAGTACCGGAGCACAAAGGTGCGGTAGCGCGAGGAGCCTGAAGTTCTCGTAGACTGTGCCCCGCATCGTTAGAGTTACCACACAGCTCCCAAGAACGAGGACAGATTGGGACCTCGACGCCATGGAGATTGTCTGCCTGACAGTTTGCACACGGAGAGCGCACCGTTTTACTGTATCCAGATGGATGAAGCTCTCCGTGCTCCCGCTGTCAAACAGGCAACGTGCCAGGTGCCCGTTTACCTCTATGTCCATCATAGACTTGTCGAGTCTGTGAGGCTTGGCCTGGTCCAGGATGATTGACGCCACTGTTGGATCCCGAGCGCAACTGCAGGCAGTTGAGATAGCCGACGACGAGGACCCCTGCTGGTCTCCTGCGGCCGGTGTCGACCAAAGTGGCTGCGCCCATGAATCGCACACGGTCGAGGATGTTGAAAACGGCGGCACCCGCAGGTCGCACATGGCTAGCGTCGTCGTCATAGGAAATGGCGGCGCCCGTGGATCGCACGTGGCTGAAGACATCGACGAGGCCAGAGACGAGGAGATGGATCCTGGGGAGTCGCACGCAGCACTGCTGGGCCTGGAAGGGGTCTTCGCTCGGCACACCTTTGCATAGTGCACTTTCTTTCCACAGGCGGAGCAAAACACCGCACTGGCCAGACATCTTTGGTGAGGATGCTTCGCCAAACCGCAGAAATAGCAGCGTGGGCCTCCAGGAGCTGCTGCAGCCGTCAGGTCTGAAGTTGGGAACATCATCGCGCAGTTCCGAGGAGCCGCCGAGTACAGCTGAGGCGGCGGCTGTGCTCGCCACGTTGTTCCCACATGGTCGGTGGGGTAGGCTTCGAGACTTCTGGAGGCCGTTTCCATTGCGTCGGCCAATTCTACCGTCTTAGCCAGGTCCAGGTTACCCTGCTCTAGCAGCCGCAGGCGGATATAGGATGAGCCGATTCCCGCCACGAACGCGTCCCGAATGAGGTCGTTGGTGTACTGAGTCGCCGACACCGCCTTGCAGTTGCAGGCTCTGGCTAGCTGTTGAAGTTCGCGCAGGTACTGTCCCGTAGTTTCGCCGGGCTGCCGCCGTCGAGTGGCTAATAGGTGACGAGCATGAATTTCGTTCGGCTGTTTGTTATACAGCCTCTTGAGCAAGTCGATAGCATCTTTATGATTTTGGGAATCGCGAATTGTTGCATACACAGTGTCGCTCACCCTGGCGTGGAGGACCCGCAATCTGTCGGCGCGGACTGGACTGCTGCCGAGGTCTCAATGTAATCCTCGAAGCACTTCAACCAATGGTCGAAAGTGTTTGACGTCCCAGCGGCACGCGGAACCAAGGTTAGCCGATCGGGCTTTAGCATCTGCTCCATTTTGTTCGAACAAAATTTTCAGTATTTGTCGTGAATAAAATTGATGCGCGATTGATTCACACGGGAGGCTAGGACGTACCCGGGAATAAAGGCTTTGATTCACGACTAATAGGAGCACACTACTTAACAATATTATCCCAGACTAAAGACTACTAGGACGTAGCAGTGACCTTTATACTCCTGTAAGAAGGCGGAGCCGAACGGAGTGTACCACATAAACAATAATAACAGGTGGAACACCCAAACCCTAACCCCAACAGTAACAAGAGTAACATATGTACAAGTACCCATAGTGGTAACCATCTATGGTTCACCACAAAACTCAATGTGCTCTCAATGTAAACTCAATACGCTCTCAATGTAAACTCAATACGCTCTCAATGTAACCTTAACGTGCACCCAAAGTAAACTCAATATGCTCTCAATGTAAACTCAATACGGTCTCAGTGTAAACTCAATACGCTCTCAATGTAAACTCAATACACTCTCAGTGTAAACTCAACGTGCTCCCAATGTAAACTCAATACACTCTCAATGTAAACTCAATACGCTCTCAATGTAAACACAATACACTCTCAGTGTAAACTCAATACACTCAGTGTAAACTCAATGCGCTCTCAATGTAAGCTCAATGTGCTCTCAATGTAAATTCAATGCACTCTCAGTGTAAACTCAACGTGCTCCCAATGTAAACTCAATACACTCTCAATGTAAACTCAATACGCTCTCAATGTAAACTCAATACGGTCTCAGTGTAAACTCAATACGCTCTCAATGTAAACTCAATACACTCTCAGTGTAAACTCAATACGCTCTCAATGTAAACTCAACGTGCTCCCAATGTAAACTCAATACACTCTCAATGTAAACTCAATACGCTCTCAATGTAAACTCAATACGCTCCCAATGTAAACTCAATACGCTCTCAATGTAAACTCAACGTGCTCCCAATGTAAACTCAATACACTCTCAATGTAAACTCAATACGCTCTCAATGTAAACACAATACACTCTCAGTGTAAACTCAATACACTCAGTGTAAACTCAATGCGCTCTCAATGTAAGCTCAATGTGCTCTCAATGTAAACTCAATGCACTCTCAGTGTAAACTCAATACACTCTCAATGTAAACTCAATACGCTCTCAATGTGAACTCAATACGCGGTCAATGTAAACTCAACGTGCTCCCAATGTAAACTCAATACACTCTCAGTGTAAACTCAATACACTCTCAATGAAAACTCAATACACTCTCAGTCTAAACTCAATGCGCTCTCAATGTAAGCTCAATGTGCTCTCAATGTAAACTCAATACACTCTCAATGTAAACTCAATACGCTCTCAATGTAAACTCAATACGCTCTCAATGTAAACTCAATACACTCTCAATGTAAACTCAATACGCTCTCAATGTAAACTCAATGTGCTCTCAATGTAAACTCAATATGCTCTCAATGTAAACTCAATACGCTCTCAATGTAAACTCAATACGCTCTCAATGTAAACTCAATGCTCTCTCAATGTAAACTCAATACTCTCTCAATGTAAACTCAATGTGCTCTCAGTGTAAACTCAATACGCTCTCAATGTAAACTGAATACGCTCTCAATGTAAACTCAATACACTCTCAATGTAAACTCAATACTCTCTCAATGTAAACTCAGTACACTCTCAGTATAAACTCAATACGCTCTCAATGTAAACTCAATGCACTCTCATGTAAACTCAATGTGCTGTCAATATAAACTCAATAAGCTCCCAATGTAAACTCAACACGGTCTCAATGTAAACGCAATACGCTCTCAATGTAAATGCAATACGCTCTCACTGTAAACTCAATACACTCTCAATATAAACGCAATACGCTCTCAATATAAACTCAACACGCTCTCAATGTAAACTCAATACGCTCTCAATATAAACGCAATATGCTCTCAACGTAAACTCAATACGCTCTCAATATAAACGCAATATGCTCGCAACATAAACGCAATACGCTCTCAATGTGAACTCAATACGCTCTCAATGTAAACTTAATACAGTCTCAATGTAAACTCAATGTGCTCTCAACGTAAACTCAATATGCTCTCAATGTAAACTCAATATGCTCTCAATGTAAACTCAATACGCTCTCAACGTAAACTCAATATGCTCTCAATGTAAACTCAATGCGCTCTCAACTTAAACTCAATACGCTCTCAATGTAAACTCAATACGCTCTCAATGTAAACTCAATACCCTCTCAATATAAACTCAACACGCTCTCAATGTAAACTCAATACGCTCTCAATATAAACGCAATATGCTCGCAACATAAACGCAATACGCTCTCAATGTGAACTCAATACGCTCTCAATGTAAACTTAATACAGTCTCAATGTAAACTCAATGTGCTCTCAACGTAAACTCAATATGCTCTCAATGTAAACTCAATGTGCTCTCAACGTAAACTCAATATGCTCTCAATGTAAACTCAATATGCTCTCAATGTAAACTCAATACCCTCTCAACATAAACTCAATATGCTCTCAATGTAAACTCAATGCGCTCTCAACTTAAACTCAATACGCTCTCAATGTAAACTCAATACGCTCTCAATGTAAACTCAATACGCTCTCAATATAAACCCAATATGCTTGCAACGTAAACTCAATACGTTCTCAATGTAAACTCAATACGCTCTCAATGTAAACTCAATACGCTCTCAATGTAAACTTAATACAGTCTCAACATAAACTCAATATGCTCTCAATGTAAACTCAATACGCTCTCAATGTAAAATTAATGCGCCCTCAATATGAACTCAATACGCTCTCAATGTAAACTCAAAGCGGTCACAGTGAGACAGTCGGAGCAGTGACACTGAGCCCAGGTGAGACAGTCAGAGCAGTGACACTGAGCCCAGGTGAGACAGTCAGAGCAGTGACACTGAGCCCAGGTGAGACAGTCAGAGCAGTGACACTGAGCCCAGGTGAGACAGTCAGAGCAGTGACACTGAGCCCAGGTGAGACAGTCAGAGCAGTGACACTGAGCACAGGTGAGACAGTCAGAGCAGTGACACTGTGCCCAGGTGAGACAGTCAGATCAGTGACACTGAGCCCAGGTGAGACAGTCAGAGCAGTGATGCTGAGCACAGGTGAGACAGTCGGAGCAGTGACACTGAGCCCAGGTGAGACAGTCAGAGCAGTGACACAGAGACCAGGTGAGACAGTCAGAGCAGTGACACTGAGCCCAGGTGAGACAGTCAGAGCAGTGACACTGAGCACAGGTGAGACAGTCAGAGCAGTGACACTGAGCACAGGTGAGACAGTCAGAGCAGTGACACTGAGCCCAGGTGAGACAGTCAGAGCAGTGACACTGAGCCCAGGTGAGAGAGTCAGAACAGTGACACTGAGCACAGGTGAGACAGTCAGAGCAGTGACACTGAGCCCAGGTGAGACAGTCAGAGCAGTGACACTGAGCCCAGGTGAGACAGTCAGAGCAGTGACACTGAGCCCAGGTGAGACAGTCAGAGCAGTGACACTGAGCACAGGTGAGACAGTCAGAGCAGTGACACTGTGCCCAGGTGAGACAGTCAGATCAGTGACACTGAGCCCAGGTGAGACAGTCAGAGCAGTGATGCTGAGCACAGGTGAGACAGTCGGAGCAGTGACACTGAGCCCAGGTGAGACAGTCAGAGCAGTGACACAGAGACCAGGTGAGACAGTCAGAGCAGTGACACTGAGCCCAGGTGAGACAGTCAGAGCAGTGACACTGAGCCCAGGTGAGACAGTCAGAGCAGTGACACTGAGCACAGGTGAGACAGTCAGAGCAGTGACACTGAGCACAGGTGAGACAGTCAGAGCAGTGACACTGAGCCCAGGTGAGACAGTCAGAGCAGTGACACTGAGCCCAGGTGAGAGAGTCAGAACAGTGACACTGAGCACAGGTGAGACAGTCAGAGCAGTGACACGGAGCCCAGGTGAGAGAGTCAGAGCAGTGACACTGAGCACAGGTGAGACAGTCAGAGCAGTGACACTGAGCCCAGGTGAGACAGTCAGAGCAGTGACACTGAGCCCAGGTGAGACAGTCAGAGCAGTGACACGGAGCCCAGGTGAGACAGTCAGAGCAGTGACACTGAGCACAGGTGAGACAGTCAGAGCAGTGACACTGAGCCCAGGTGAGACAGTCAGAGCAGTGACACTGAGCCCAGGTGAGACAGTCAGAGCAGTGACACTGAGCCCAGGTGAGAGAGTCAGAGCAGTGACACTGAGCACAGGTGAGACAGTCGGAGCAGTGACACTGAGCCCAGGTGAGACAGTCAGAGCAGTGATGCTGAGCCCAGGTGACACAGTCAGATTACTATTATGATGTCAGCACTTCCAGCTCTCGGATCTACTCTGGCTTCAAAAGCTTGTGCTCTGCATATAGATCCCCATGCTCATTCCCCATTCAATGATTGTGTCATATGTCTCCCCAATGTACATCCCTTAAACGGGCCAGCTACTGCAGCCCTCCCCTTTAAGTCCCTTATAAAATATAAAAATGGTTTATACAATTTTCAAAACGTTCGTACTGAAAAACACTTTTAACACAGTTTATCAAAAACCCAGTTTATCAGGGGACCTTTCTTTCCCTAGGGATGACATGGCTCAACTGATTGAGGTTCGACTGTAGCGGGCCTTTCGCTTGGACTTGTATTCTCCTCTGGAATCTGTGCCTCACTTCCCGCTGTCCCTCAATTTCATTGGGTGCAGCACTTTGGCCTGCCATTGGCTGATCAGCCATTTCACTCCTTGGACAAACAACAACACTACTTGCTGCTCAATTGGATCAGGCAGTAACACTGGCTCTTGGGATGGCTCCCACCTCTGCAAATGATCCACATACTTCTTTACAAACTTGTCCTGAACTTCCTCCTGATGAGACAGCGGTCCTCTCCTGGGCCACCACAACTCCAGAGGCCAAATTTCATCCAGTTCCAAAATTGTTCACAAAGACTGGACCATCAATCTGCCGCCACATTGGCTGAACCGGCCATTTTTGAGATAGCAGGTGCTTAACATGGAGAGTTGTGCTATCGTTGTTTGTTTCTTCTGAGGGACACAGGAAAATTAGGAAGAGATCAGCCACTCAGTCCCTCGAACCTACATCCACTGAATCAGATCATGTCTGATCAATACCTCAACTCCACGTCTCCACCTTTTCTCCATATCCCGTGATACATCTAACTTAACAAAAAATGAACCTATCACAGTCTCGGAAAGCATCCACTGCCTTTGGAGAGCGGGAGGATTTCCACTACCCTTTTTAATCATGCAGCCTGATTCAGCCGCTGAATGGCCTAAATCCAATCTTAAGATCATTCCCCTTTTGTTCCTTCACTGGAGAAGGTAGGTTTTCCAAATCTAGTCTAACAATTCCTTCTAATATTTAGAACAGCGTGATCGTATTACCCCTTTGAATTTAACTGGGGGATCTGGCCATACAAGTGCATTGTTACACCCTGTGTGTAAACATCAACAAAATCAGGTTTCTTGCCATCCCTCTTTCAGGATTTTTGGGGTCTCAATGGAAGGAGGTAAGGTCCCAGAGGGTTTTAGGGGCTTGTGTTGGCCTCATGCTGCACCCAGCATGCACGTGTTGGGGACACTCTACCAGCCACCTGTTTGAAATCAAAAATTCAAGTTTTGACGCCCAAGTTAGCAGAATCCTCAAAGTTTTCTCTCGCAGAAGACTGTGGAATCTGGAACAATTATACATTTTGGGATTGAGATTTCTGATAAGGACATAAAAGGATTCAGAGTAAAGATAGGAGGAAACAGTTGAGGGGAAATAAACTTTGATTGTTATTGAATAATGCAGCAAGCTTGAGAGGCTGAATGACTTCCTCCTATTCCTACTGTCTTTATGTTCATATAACCTTAAACAGAGTAACTGAAGTGACAAAACTTCAACTGAAAGTAGCAATAGAACTCCAGCTCAGTGCTTATTTTTTTCATTGTGAAGTAAAGCTAAGTCATTCTTGAGATTTGTGAATCCATGTCAGTACGATACAATAAGAATGGTCTAATTGCATCTGATATGACACTTGTCTCAGCCTAATCAATAAAACCGCCTTCTATTGCAAACCATACACACCTGAAATCAGTATTACAGCGCTGAACTGACAAAGAACAACAGAAAATTGCAATGCCAAAGCTGGAAGGCATGGCAGGAACTTCAAGATTGAAGAGGCAAGGGATGACAAAAGTTGCAACACAACATTGACAGGAATTACACTGCTGACTGGCACCAGATGAAAAACAATTATAGTGTAGCACTGCTAAGGGATGACACCCCTTTGAATTGCCAACCTGGAAGCTTCTGAAAAAGGCGAGCAGTGCCATGCTGGCAAGAGTTGACAGGTATTGCGATGCCAAATAAAGAATAAAGCTTTGTAATGTTGAAAACATACACACAGAAAATGACTGCTTTGTAGGGAGAATGGGTGAGAAATGACAGTTATTACTGTTGAGATTTTACAAAGGTTTAGGGTCTGGATTAGAAGCAGGTGGGCACACAATTTGCCATCGCTGGCCTCTGGGTCGTTTTTCCATCACCATCGTGTCCCCAAGCCATTTTGAATGAGGGCAGCTCAGGGTCATTTCGAGTGGCTGCTAGGAAGCAACAGGCAGCCAAATGAGGCCAATTTTTAATTCAATTATGGAAACTGTGCAGTTGGCAATGTGGGCATGCCATGTTGTATTGGTTTGCCCTTCCAGGATCATGGCCAGGAGGTTATGGCTTCTTAAAAAGAAAAAATAAACTGGTCTCCAGTTGTCTCCTGCAGACTCCACCTTCAGGTCGATAGCTCCCACTCCGGCCAATGGAGCTGCCAATCATTTTGTGCTGAAAACCTCCCATTGGCCCTCTGGTGTGAGGTGCTCATGTGTAATCTCTGATTGTGTGGTGATCTCACTCCCTGGTCTTTCATTGGTTAAAGATATAAAAATTCCCCATTTCCAGTTCCTGATTGAAAATACAGCTCTTGGATGAGAAAGGGATGACAATTAATGCAGATACAATGGGAAAGCAATTAGATAAAATTAACATGGACATTACAAAAGAGGAACCAGCCTGTGGTAATTCATCCTCCACAATTAATCCCAAGTGACCAACCTGATGCTATTAGCCCATTAAAATATAATTATCCTAAGCTTCAAGATGCAAACTTTATTCAATGTGAACTCTTTGAAAATGATAATTTTTAGAAAGAAAAGCTAATGTGCTTACAAAGAAGGCCATCAAAGACTTGTGTATTTAAAATCTGTTCCATTATCTCGCAAGGGCAAATGAATACATTGCAGGCAAAGAGTTGTCAACTGCACACATCCTGAAACCGTCAGGAGGCATTCCTGAATTGAATGGGTCTTTCTGAAACAAAGAAGACTGTATTAACCCCCTTCAGGTTGAGTAGCTAATCAACCCAAGACCACCACCATGTCTGGAAGAGGACTTGCATTTGTGCAGAGTCACATGGGGGCAGCCATATTTCTCACTTTGTAATCTTTAAATGCTGTCTGCAAAGAGACAGTCACAGCATAAAAGACAATAACATCCATGCGTTAAAAGAACCAGAAATTGTAACATTGCGAGGTATTCAAGCCTGTCGCTTTTCTTGTTCACAGATGTAACAAACTGAACTCCTGGTAATGAAACTATAAGCCAACTAATTTCATGACCCTGAGAAAAATCATCCCCTTCAGGAGAATCCTGAACCAAATTTGGAACATGACTTCAGCTGTAGAATTCACTTAAACTAGCTTTCAGGAATGAAGACATCTTCTTCATCAGGCTGCAACATGTGTTTTCCAGAATGAGCCAATCACATACTTTATGAAATATTCTTTTGCTTATATCCTGTAAAAGTGCATGCTTCTCTTCAACTGTACTGTCATTGTGTATGTTTGTGTGTGTGACTATGTGAGTGTCATAGTGTTGGAGTTTAGCGTGGTACATAAACAACCCTCTTTATTTAAACCCACAGAGAGCTTGCTGCTGGTTATTCAAATTGTCCAACACGCAGATCTTCTCTCAAAGTTATGGTAGGTTACAGGAACTGTGGTGTACAAAGGCTGTAATGCATCTAGTCAAGAAGAAAAGAAAAGCTTACAAAAGGTTCAGGGAGCTAGGTAATGTTAGAGATCTAGAAGAGTATACGGCCAATAGGAAGGATCTTAAGAAGGAAATTAGGAGAGCCAGAAGGGGTCATGAGAAGGCCTTGGCAGGCAAGATTAAGGAAAACCCCAAGGCATTCTACAAGTATGTGAAGAGCAAGAGGATAAGACGTGAAAGAATAGGACCTATCAAGTGTGACGATGGGAAAGTTTGTACGGAACCGGAAGAAATAGCAGAGGTACTTAATGAATACTTTACTTCAGTATTCACTATGGAAAAGGATCTTGGTGGTTGTAGTGCAGACTTGCAGCGGACTGAAAAACTTGAGCATGTAGATATTAAGAAAGAGGATGTGTTGGAGCTTTTGAAAAGCATCAAGTTAGATAAGTCGCCGGGACCGAATGAAATGTACCCCAGGCTACTGTGGGAGGCGAGGAAGGAGATTGCTGAGCCTCTGGTGATGATCTTTGCATCATCAATGGAGACGGGAGAGGTTCCGGAGGATTGGAGGATTGCGGATGTTGTTCCTTTATTCAAGAAAGGGAGTAGAGATAGCCCTGGAAATTATAGACCAGTGAGTCTAACCTCAGTGGTTGGTAAGTTGATAGAGAAGATCCTGAGAGGTAGGATTTATGAACATTTGGAGAGTTATAATATGATTAAGAATAGCCAGCATGGCTTTGTCAAAGGCAGATCATGCCTTACGAGCCTGATTGAATTTTTTGAGGATGTGACTAAACACATTGATGAAGGAAGAGCAGTAGATGTAGTATATATGGACTTCAGCAAGGCATTTGATAAGGTGCCCCATGCAAGGCTTATTGAGAAAGTGAGGGGGCATGGGATCCAAGGGGACATTGCTTTGTGGATCCAGAACTGGCTCGCCCACAGAAGGCAAAGAGTGGTTATAGATGGGTCATATTCTGCATGGAGGTCGGTCACCAGTGGAGTGCCCCAGGGATCTGTTCTGGGACCCTTACTCTTTGTGATTTTTATAAATGACCTGGATGAGGAAGTGGAGGGATGGGTTGGTAAGTTTGTTGATGACACAAAGGTTGGAGGTGTTGTGGATAGTGTGGAGGAATGTCAGAAGTTGCAGCGAGACATTGATAGGATGCAAGACTGGGCGGAGAAGTGGCAGATGGAATTCAACCCAGATAAAGGTGAGGTGGTTCATTTTGGCAGGTCAAATAGGATGGCGGAATATAATATTAATGGTAGGACTCTTGGCAGAGTGGAAGATCAGAAGGATCTTGGGGTCCGAGTTCATTGGACGCACAAAGCAGCTGTGCAGGTTGAGGCTGTGGTTAAGAAGGCGTATGGTGTACTGGCCTTCATCAATCGAGGAATTGAGTTTAGGAGTCGTGAGATAATGTTGCAGCTATATAAGACCCTGGTCAGACCACACTTGGAGTACTGTGCTCAGTTCTGGTCGCCTCATTACAGGAAGGATGTGGAAGCCACAGAAAGGATGCAGAGGAGATTCACAAGGATGTTGCCTGGGTTGGGGGGCATGCCTCATGAGGGTAGGTTGAGTGAGCTCGGCCTTTTCTCCTTGGAGAGACGAAGGATGAGGGGTGACCTGATAGAGGTGTATAAGATGTGAGAGGTATTGATCGAGTGGATAGCCAGAGGCCTTTTCCCAGGGCTGAAATGGTTGCTACAAGAACACACAGGTTTAAGGTGCTGGGGAGTAGGTACAGAGGAGATGTCAGGGGTAAGTTTTTCACTCAGAGGGTGGTGGGTGCGTGGAATGGGCTGCCAGCAATGGTGGTGGAGGCGGATTCGATAGGGTCTTTTCAGAGACTTTTAGATAAGTACATGGAACTTAATAAGATAGAGGGTTATAGGTAAGCCTAGTAATCGCTATGGTAGGGATATGTTCGGCACAACTTTATAGGCTGAAGGGCCTGTATTGTGCTGTAGTTTTTCTATGTTTCTATGTTTCAAACTTTACTGATTGCGAATAATTTGGGAGGGAACAGAGATTTCAGCAAATCTCTTTCACCCTGTCTGTAACAAAATATGTCTTTATTCTCTTTTCTTCAAACATTCATTTTATTCTTAAACGTTGACACAGTATCCGTTTCAACCAAAAACACTGGTGCCCCTATTCTACCATTGGAAGCAATCTGATTCCATCTACTCTGCTCCATCCCTTTATAATTTACAATGTCTGGATCAAATTTCCCCCAAATCAATTTCAATGAATTTCAAATCAAACAAGAAATGGGTGACAAGCATTGTAGATAAAATGGGAAAGAGATGAGAGAAATTGCAGATAGAATGGGAAAAGGATGCCAGGAATTACAGATAGAACAGAAAAGGGGAAGAATAACGTTACTGTATTTAATAATACACAAATGGAAAAATGACACAATTCTTCAGAGAAGCTGGCTGAGAGACAATATGATATAAAATCTATTTTGCTATCATTGTTAATATGAAAACCTTTTCCTAAATATATATTTTGAATATAAACATTGGTGAATAGAAAAGCCAAATAATGTTATTGGCAGCAGCAGCAAATATTCAGACTGGGGAAAGGAAAAACTGATTTAACTTTCAAACGTCCTTTTTACTTACAGATTAAATGTGTTTGGAAGAAAACTCCCTGAAGAAGGAGTGAGCCTGGAGGAGCAATGATGGAGCATGCTGTATAGTGCCGCTGGAAGCACAGAGAACTCTGACGTTAGCTCAATCATTTGCAGTTGGATGAACCTTATCCGCAAATGCAGAAGTCAGCCGTCAGCTGGGGACAGAAGTGCTGTATCTGCTGGTATGTACTCCGAGAGTGTAATGTACTTTGGAGATTTGGGCTGAAACCCAAAATAGGATTGCAAGTTCTCTCACCATAATGGAATCTATGATCAACATTTTCTAAAGGGGACTTTTAGTGTGGGTTTAGGGATAAGGCACAATTAGAACTTACCACTTTATAATGTCCGAAAGTCAGATTTGTCTTTTGATAATTATAAAATCATAGAATCATAGAATTCCTACAGTGCAGATGGTGAACATTTGGCCCATTGAGCCTGCACCAAGAACAATCCCACCCAGTACCTGTCCGCGTAACCCCATGTATTTACTCTGCTCATTTCCTTAACACTAAGGGGCAATTTAGCATGGCCAATCCCCCTAACCTGCACATCTTTGGAGCGTGAGAGGAAACTGTAGCACCCGAATGAAACCCAAGCAGATACGGGGAGAATGTGCAAGCTCCACAGACAATTACCCTGCTGCCTCACAGTGCCAGGGAGCCAGGTTCAATTTCTGGCTTGGGTCACTGTCTGTGTGGAGTCTGCACGTTCTCCCCATGTTTGCGTGTGTTTCCTCCATGTGCTCCAGATTCCCCCCACAGTCCAAAAACGTGCCGGTTAGGTGCATTAAACCCGGGTCCCTGGCGCTGTGAGGTAGCAGCTCTTTGTAAATCTGTTTAAATGGAACAAATATAGGAGAATGACTTTGATTGAGGGTGATCATGACCACAGTACTAGATTAATGTTGACACTTCACTCGGGATGAAGTGTTGGAGAGGCACGGTGGCACAATGGTTAGCACTGCTTCCTCACAGCGCCAGGGACCCGGGTTCAATTTCTGGCTTGGGTCACTGTCTGTGTGGAGTCTGCACGTTCTCCCCATGTTTGCGTGTGTTTCCTCCATGTGCTCCAGATTCCTCCCACAGTCCAAAATACATGCCGGTTAGGTGCATTGCCATGCTAAATTCTCCCTCACTGTACCCGAACAGACACCGGAGTGTGGCGACTACGGGATTTTCACAGTAGCTTCATTGCAGTGTTAATGTTAGCCTACTTGGAACACTAATAATTAAACTTAAAAAACAACATATTAAGCGGAGGCTCTAATCATCTTCTCACTTCGATGTAAGAGTTCCTACCATGCTGTTCAAAGACCAATGTGGGAGCCATTACTCAGCCGACGTTCTCGACCAGAGTAACTCATCATTGGTCTCATTGTCAGTGTGCCCTTACTGTACTCAAATTGGTTGCCTCTACATGGCCACAGCAGTTAATTGGCTATGGGTCATTCTGGGAGATCCCAAGGTCATGGCAGGTGCAAGTTCTTTCTTTCTCCATTTCATTAGATCATCGTGTTTGCTACATTTGCATTATGCTTATACTTTATTGGAAGAAGGTTATTTTTATAGTACTTTCTGATTTAAGGCTGAAGGGAGTGTTTCTTTTTTACAGACAATGTGACGTCCATTGCATAACTTCCCCTCGAGATGTGCAACACAAGCAAAGAAATATTGCCCATCCCGGCTGCTCTGAGGGCATTCCACGGGACTGGAGCCACCTGTAGGCCAAAATAGATTGGATCAAGCAATTGCCATGGGTTCAAAAACAGAAAATGTTGGAAAATCTCAGCGGGTTTGACAGCATCTGTGGAGAGAAAATAGAGTAAGAAGTTTAACAACACCAGGTTAAAGTCCAACAGGTTTATTTGGTAGCAAAAGCCACACAAGCTTTCGGAGCTCCAAGCCCCTTCTTCAGGTGAGTGGGAATTCTGTTCACAAACAGGGCATATAAAGACACAGACTCAATTTACATGAATAACGGTCCAGTCCAACGCCAGCATCTTCACATCAGAGAAAATAGAACCAATGTTTCGAGTCTGGATGACCCTTTGTCAGCTCAGATTCCAGCCTCCACAGTATTTTGCTTTTATAATCACTATGGGTTGTTTTCCTTGCTCATGATATGTCTTAAATGCCACAGCTGTGCTTTTGGGAGCCAATGTCCGGTTTTTGCGGCTGTGTGTTATCTTCCCTGAAAAAAATCAGTGAGCCAGTTTAGTTTTCCTGAGAATCCTGAAGCTTTCACAGTCATTTTGCATGCCTAGACAGCACCAGGTTTATTGAGCTCAATTTGTCATGGTCGAATTTAAACTGGCTAACTAATAAAGTACTATAACCACGAGACTACTGCATCTATAATCCTGAGCTGCATACGGTAAGATTAATGAAAAAGGGAAACTCCTTAATGGACTAAGCAACCAGTATGAGCTGTTTATTTCTCTCCTGGCATATGACTGGAATGCTTTTGAGCACTGACAGTCAGTGTTTGCCGTCAATGAGGGCGTTCCACAGGACTGGAGCCACCTGTAGGCCAAAATAGATTGGATCAAGGAATCGTCACGGGTCCATTCAGCTCTAGAAGTGTCTTTCAGCTTGTGAAGAGGGTCATAATATGGAGCTGACATAGATGCAGGGATAGAAAAGGGATAGAAAAGGGACAAAGCAGTAGGACAGAATCCCTTCTTTAAAAAGCGTGGCGCCTCCCATTCATCACCGTTTCCAAATGGGCACCAAGTTGTTCAATTATTCTTCTCACCTGTTTGGGTGGCTCCTTAATTTTAATATTTAATCTAGTGCACACTTCTAATCAGAGTTTCTTGGTGTCATTGGTGTTGCCTGATGACATTGGACCATGCGAATATGACTGCCACAAGAATAGCAGCCACTAATTGATGCCTTCCCTGGGGAAGTATAAGGCAGGAAAATATTTATTTAACCAACAACATTCTTAAAAGATTCACCTTCATATGGAACAGCATCTCATCACTCAGAAACCTCATCGATTGCTGCCCAGTGGAGTTGTTCGAGGTACAGCAGTGGTTATTCATCAGGCAAACGTGGCAGCCATTTTTACACAGCAAGATCCCACAAATGACAATAAAATGACAATAATGAACAGAGGGCTAGGACCCAGAACATTGTGAGAAATCCCTTTTTTATTTTCCAAGGAGTGTTGTGGAATTTGTAACATCCATCATCTTTAACAGAGGGATGGGGTTGACTGGAAGCTTAACAACTCATGTACAACACCTCCAACATTTCCCCCGTACTCCCTGCTTCACTGAACTACAGTTTCAGTCTAATTATTCACTCATTTGAGGATTAACCAGTTTAATAGTCTGGCTCAATCATTCCCAATGACTATTCTATTTGCAATGATGGATCATTAGTTTTGCCAACACAATTAAGACTCCCTGGTATGTTCCACTCGATGTTACACTGTAATTGAATACAAGTATCATGGTTCACTTGGACTTCAGCTAAATCAGCAATTCTCTCTGCCCTGTGGGACTGTCACTGGCTGCAGGCTGTCCACAATGCTTAAGGTAGGACCTCTTCAGTGAAGGATCATTGCAGAGTGTGACGACTATGGTTGAGTAACATTGGGAGAGCTGAGAATTGCTAACAATTAATTTCATCAGTCTTGGATGACATTTTGCACCCATGGATGCCCAGTCAGCAGGATGTCAGCTTTAGCTTTCGAAATTCATTGAAATTGGTGATTTGTGAAAATTGACAGAGGAAAATGTCGGTTGAAACTTCACGAGTTGTATAAGCTTGAGCACTGAATCATTGTTTTTATCTTAATTTGTGTTGTGAATGGGCAGTTAATTCTTGCACCAAATAGACCTAGATGTGAACATTAGTGGGTTTTTTTGCAACTAGGTTAGGTAAGCAAGAGGCACCAAGTTCACTACTTCATCGGAGGTAGTGGTCTTGGCCTATGCAAATTGGGATAACTATGTTTCAAAACAGAAGGACTGATGGCTCAAGAATGAAGAAATCTCTTGTAAATAGTTGGCCACTTTGAACAATGAAGAATTGAATCACTCTGACCTCGTCTTTACAGGTCTTGGAGCACACGAGTGCAGAATGGGTATGCTTTCCACAGCAGAACAAGAAACCTGGCCAATTCTCATCAGTCTACTCTCAATCACCAGTAAAGTGATAGAAATTGTCTTGACAGTGCCTTCAAGAGCCACCTACACAGAAATGATGTGTTCACTGACTCTGGATTCTGCCTGAGCCAGTCAGCTCCTGACCTTAGTCCAAAACATGAGCACAAAAGCTGAATTCAAGAGGGAAGATGAGACTGACTGCCCTTGATACCAAGGCAGCATTTGATCGAGTGCGCCATCAAGTCCTAGCAAAACTGGAGTGAATGGAAATCAGGGGGAAACCTCTCTTCAGGTTGGAGTCATATCTGGCACAAAGAAAGATGGTTGTGGTGGTTGGAGGTGAATCATCTCAGTTCCAGCACATCACTGCAGGATTTGTTCAGAGGAGTGTCCTAGGTTTAACTGTCTTCAACTGCTTCATCAATGATCTTCCCTCCATCAGAAGATCAGGAGTGGGAATGTTCACTGGCAATTGCGAAATTTTCAGCACCGTCCATGACTCCTCAGATACTAAAGCAGTCCATGTCCAAATGCAGAAAGACTGGACAACATCCGGCTTGGGCTGACAAATAACATTTGCGCCACACAAGTATCAGCCAATGACCATCTCCAACAAGAGAGAATCTAATCATCGCCCCTTGACATTTGATGGAATTTCCATCACTGAATTCCTCACTGCATTTGGAATACTGCGTCCAGTTCTGGTCGCCACACTACCAGAAGGACGTGGAGGCTTTGGAGAGAGTACAGAGGAGGTTTACCAGGATGTTGCCTGGTATGGAGGGGCTTGGTTATGAGGAGAGATTGGGGAAACTGGGGTTGTTCTCCTTGGAAAGACGGAGGATGAGGGGAGACTTAATAGAGGTGTATAAAATTATGAAAGGCATAGATAGGGTGAACGGTGGGAAGCTTTTCCCCGGGTCGGTGGTGACGTTCACGAGGGGTCATAGGTTCAAGGTGAAGGGGGGGAGGTTTAACACAGATATCAGAAGGACATATTTTACACAGAGGGCCGTGGGGGCTTGGAATGTGTTGCCGGGCAAGGTGGTGGAGGCGGACACACTGGGAACGTTTAAGACTTATCTAGACGGCTATATGAACGGAGTGGGAATGGAGGGATACAAAAGAGTGGTCTAGTTTGGACCAGGGAGCGGCGCGGGCTAATTGTTCTTTGTTTCTCGTTTCAAGGCTTCATTCTATGATCATCTTGCTGGTGCCAGTACAGAGCGAGACTGCGGATAGTTGGGAACCTGTCTCAGGGGCAGGGAATTCATATGGTGTTCGTGGAAGTGGAAATGAATAGGGTTGGGAAGCATTTTCCGATCGGGGCCAGTGTGATCTCCTGGACTCGTTTCGATCGCCTCAGGGGGTCGGAGAGGAATTTCCCAGATTTTTTTTCCCCATATTGGCCCTGGGGTTTTCACTCTGGGTTTTCGCCTCTCCCTGGAGATCACATGGTCTGGAATGGGGGGGTGGGGGTGAGTTAATAGGTTGTGATGAACAAAGCATCGTAGCTGTGAGGGACAGCTCGGTGGATAGGATATTAGTATGTAGATAGGCTGGAAAATTGGGCGGGGATCCTGGATTCAGGATTCAATCTTGGACCGGGGAGCGGCGCGGGCTTGGAGGGCCGAAGGGCCTGTTCCTGTGCTGTATTGTTCTTTGTTCTTTGTTCTTTGTTCTTATCAACATCCTGGAGGTTACCATTGACCAGAAGTTGAACTGGACTAGCCATGTAAATATGGTTATTATTAGTGTCACAAGTAGGCTTACATTAACAATGCAATTAAGTTACTGTGAACCACACATCATCCTCATTGGAACTGTATCACCGTTCCTTCACTGTCACTGCGTCAAATTTCTGGCACTCCCTTCCTAACAGTACTGTGGGTGGACCTACAACACATGGACTGCAGTGATTCATCTCAGGTACAATCATGGATAAGCAATAAATGCCGGCCTAACCGGTGATGCACGCATCGTGTGAAAGAATATATTAAGATAAAGTGAACTACACTGCTGCACAGGAGAAGTATTTTATTACACCTCTTGTGGTTGTAAGCTATCAACGTTTTCTAGCTGCAGTGGTTATTACTTTCTTGATATGTGAACTGAAATCAGAGAACTGTATGGAATGTAATAAGAGTACAGCATGGACTGTAATCAAAGTACTATATGGGCTGTAATCAGAGTATGGTACGGGCTTTAATCAGAGTACTACATGGACTATATTCAAAGTACAGCATGGACTATGATCAGAGTAGTTAATGGACTGTAATCAGAGTATTGCATGGACTGTAATTACTGCATAGATTTTCATCAGAACATACTATGGACTGTAATTAGAGTACTATATGGACTGTAATCAGGGTACTGTATGGGCTGCAATCAGAATACTGAACAAATTTCCATCAGAGCACAGCATGTACTTTAATCAGATTACAGTATGGATGGTAAGCTCAGTCCTTTCTGCGCTGTAAGCAGAATACTATATGGAGTGTAATCAGAGAACCTCACCAACTGTTATCAGGATACTGTGTGGACTGTAATACATACTGTATAGTTTATATTCACAGTCCTGAAACCAGAGTATTGGATCTGCTGTAATGTTAGTACTGCATAGGCTACATGAGCAAATATGTTTATACTCTTATCTTAACAAATCAGCTTGATATATCTTATTGTGTTCAAGAACAGTTACTCCTTTTTAGCCAAATTTCATTCGGTAAATATCACACTGCATCCAGATTAAAACAATGATTCCATGATCAGCTTCCAGTGTGACACCAATAAACTGATAGGCCAAGAGCCCCAAAAGGCCATTCTCCAATCTGAATCATTCCCTTCATTGGGAAAGACAGCATGGATCAAGCTGTGTGGATGATGGTCTTCTTCCTCACTTGCAAGAAAATCTAGCCAACTAAGTCAGGGGTGATTCTCATTAAATTCAATATACTTTAACATACAAATATTTGAAATAGGAGCAAAAGTTGGGCCTGCTCCACCATTCAATAAGATAATGGCTGAACCGTTTGTGTTTTGAATTCCATGTTCCCATCTACCCCCGATAACCTTTGATTCCCTTGCCCAGCAAGAAGCTATCACCATCTATCAAGAATCTATCACCTTAAAAATATTAAATCTTCAATTACCCTGCCTCCACCACCTTCTGAGGCAGAGTTCCAGAGTCAAACATCATTCTGAGACAATAAAATTCTCCTTAACTCTGTCCTAAAAGGACGACCCTTAATTTTAAAATAATGTCCCCTAGTTCTGGACTGACCTGCAAGAGAAAATATTATTTCATTGTCCACCTTTGGCAAGATCGTTCAGGACCATACGTACCTCAATCAAGTAATTTCTCACTCTTTTATATTCCACTGGAAACAAGCCCAGTCTGTTCAATATTTCCTCTTTAGACAATCCATTAATTCCAGGTATTAATC